>NC_050182.1:18693510-18751010 GCF_008315115.2 Sander lucioperca | reverse complement strand
AAAATAACCTTTAAAAAAAAAAAGTGGCTGGTTTGGCTCAGTGGGTAGAGCAGGCGCACATATACTTCGACGCAGAACAGGGGCGGATCTACCGGGGGTGGCATAGGGTGGCAAATGCCACCCTAAAAGAAAGCCTTGCCACCCCTGCTGCCACCCCAGTTGGCAGCAACGAATTATGAAAAACGTTATGGCCAATTTGACAATTTACGAGCGCGAATCTCCAATGTCTGACTGCAGTCAAAAACGGTTTGCTTCCCCTCTCACACATCTGCCTCTCATCACCTGTGTCTTACCTTAATGCCTTTCCTGTGATAATACTTCTATCATACTTCTATCTCCTATTAAGTGAGATCACATCGTATGGTCACTTATTCCTAATATGAACAGTTTCACATGAAAGCTCAAATGCCAGACATTGATTGCATGAGATTAAGTTTGTCTGTATGAGTTTGTAAATGGCAGCCTGTCTCCTTATTTCTCATCAAACTGTGATAACTGTGATTAAATTCAGTCTGCCAAATGTTGCCACCCCTCAAACATTCTTGCCCCCCTCTCGCCACCCCATATTTTTCTAGATCCGCTCCTGACGCAGAGGTCCAGGGTTTGAGTCCGACCTGTGACGATTTCCTGCATGTCTCTCCCCCCCCCCCTCTCTCCCCTTTCTCACCTAGCTGTCCTATCGATTAAAGGCGGAAAAACCCAAAAAATAATCTTAAAAAGATAAATAAAATAAAAGTGGACAGAAACTAAATAAAACTACCAAAAGCCGTCTTGGTTCATCTTTCCACTGTTCCAACAATCACCACTCTGGTTTGGTTGAAATAAACCCTTAATTCACCCATTTACATGTGGAGATATGCTGGCTCTATACACGCTAAAAGTAGTGATTATTTACATGGAGTCTGGTGGAAATATGCTGGCTCTATACACGCTAAAAGTACTGATTATTTACATGGAGTCTGGTGGAAATATGCTGGCTCTATACACGCTAAAAGTACTGATTATTTACATGGAGTCTGGTGGAAATATGCTGGCTCTATACACGCTAAAAGTACTGATTATTTACATGGAGTCTGGTGGAGTTTGGTGATGGTGATTCCGGGGCTGTTTCATGTTAAACTAAAAGGATCTTACTCTTTAACTAAAAGGTCTATCTCTGTAGGATCCTTCCATAATGTTGTCACACATTAATCAACATTAATGCATGCAGTTTAAAAAAAAATTAAAGATCTCACCGGGTTTCCGACGATTCCACTCTCCCCGGGCCGCCCGTCCTGTCCAGGTGTTCCCTGTGAATTTAAGCGCATCACACTCCAGCTAATTGTTTTCAGATTTAGTTTTCAGATTCAAAATGTCATAATAATCTAGTGCAGTTGAATATATTTTAAAAACCTAAAAAGATTTGTGGCTTTTGAAGAAATATATATATATATACACACACACACACACACACACACACACACACACACACACACAAACAGAGACAGACAAACACAGACACACACACACACACACACACACACACACACGCACACACACACACACACGCACACACACACACACACGCACACACACACACACACACACACACACACACACACACACACACACACACACACAGACAGACAGACACAGACACACACACACACACACACACACACAGACACACACACACACACACACACACACACACACAGACAGACAGACATAGTTTATTTACAGGTGTAAACATTTATTTAGATTTCTTCAGGGAATAGCTTAGTACTATTATAGTGCAGTTGAATATATTTTAAAACCTAAAAAGATTTGTGGCTTTTGAAGAAAATAACTTTCGGGGCTGGAGCCCCAGAAGCCTCCGTTGGTGTGATGGTTCTTACCGGTAAACCTGGGTTCCCGGGCTCTCCTTTGGCTCCTGGGACGGTGTTAGAAGCCCCCGGTTCCCCCTGTCAGACCACAAACACAAAGAGCCTAACTCAGTCTGTCCTGAAAGATAAACTCCTCGCAGTGTTTAGTTTCCTAAAGTGCAGCCTCCAGCTGTGTTTGTCTAGATCGCTTCCTGGAAGATTTACTGACAGGGAAAGCGTTTCCTAATGACGACCGTTTGATGTGCCACGGAAAAGAAGATCCATGTGGAGGCCTCTCGCTTTAAACTCGGCCAACAAACTAAGCCTGTTTGTAAATGTCACACGTTGGAGAAGATTCAGAACCAACGAGTCTTAATTGGAGCCATCAGAGCGGACTCCTTTCCCCTCCGCATCCAAACATGCAGACTCAGCTGTTGACTGGCGGCTCTAGGCCAGGATACAGGAGGTCTGTTTCTGTCCGGTAAATATAGCAACGCCCAGGTGTCATTGGTGATGTTATGATGACTAAACACTTTGTTAAATATGTGTTGTGGTAAAATATGATGTAAACAAAGATAAATGTGTTCTGTGGATGCCTCGATTAGGGCTGCAACTAACGTGTCCGTGTTGATTAATATATGGATTATTTTCTTGATAAATGGATTAGTTTTAATTAGACAAGACAGAGACTTTGAGGGGTTTTGATCTAGACTTTGAGGGGTCTAGACCGAGACTTTGAGGGGTCTAGACTGAGACTTTGAGGGGTCTAGAAGGAGACTTTGAGGGGTTGAGACCGAGACTTTGAGGGGTCTAGACCGAGACTTTGAGGGGTTGAGACCGAGACTTTGAGGGGTCTAGACCGAGACTTTGAGTGGTTGAGACCGAGACTTTGAGACCGAGACTTTGAGGGGTTGAGACCGAGACATTGAGAGGTTTTAACCGATACTTTGAGGGGTTGAGACCGAGACTTCCAGAGACTTTGAGGGGTTTAGACCAAGACTTTGAGGGGTTAAGACCGAGACTTTGAGGGGTTTAGACCGAGACTTTGAGGGGTTAAGACTGAGACTTTGAGGGGTTTAGGCCGAGACTTTGAGGGGTTAAGACCGAGACTTTGAGGGGTTGAGACCGAGACTTCCAGAGACTTTGAGGGGTTTAGACCAAGACTTTGAGGAGTTAAGACCGAGACTTTGAGGGGTTTAGACCGAGACTTTGAGGGGTTTAGGCCGAGACTTTGAGGGGTTGAGGCCGAGACTTTGAGGGGTTGAGGCCGAGACTTTGAGGGGTTGAGGCCGAGTCAAGACCAAGACCAGAGCAATGCGAGTCTCATGCTGCAAGACAAGATAAACATGGAAAAACTACCCATACTCAAACTCTACACAGATTTCTCGCATAAAAGTCTCAGAAGTGAATGTATTGATAAAATAGCAGACGAGAATTGTAAAAAGGTCCCAGTTGTTAGCCACCATTGTTGTGATTGTTGCGGCGCTTTGCATTGTGGGATTCAGTAGGCGAGATAGACTGGTCCCAGGCATACTGGAGATTTTCCCTGGATCAGTACGACATGCGGGTATTTTTGGCATAGTGCAGATTTCCCTTTTGTTTGATTACTGCAAACTACATGCTACATTTAGGTCCAATCATACACAATGCAAGTATAGTACGCAGTTTTGAAAAAAGGGCCAAAAACCGATCTTGAGTACTACAACACTGCTGTAAGCTTCATCTGCGACACACTGCCTTAAAAGAGAGAGAGAGACAGAGAGAGAGAGAGAGGGGGAAATGTTGGGACTCACCGGATCTCCTCTGAGTCCTCGCTCTCCTTTTGGC
Source organism: Sander lucioperca (assembly GCF_008315115.2). Taxonomy (NCBI): domain Eukaryota; kingdom Metazoa; phylum Chordata; class Actinopteri; order Perciformes; family Percidae; genus Sander; species Sander lucioperca. The sequence continues at coordinate 18,747,339 of NC_050182.1, read as the reverse complement.
CCCGGCTCCCCTCTGATACCTGGGATACCCTGAGGACAACACATCAACCTGTCAATCATCCAGCTGGCAATAAGAGGTCAACACCTCCGACAGCTGACGCATCGTAAATGGGTTAAAATTAATTTAGATGTGTAAAGATTACACATTTAGATACAAAATGAATGGCCTAGGGCGTAATCTACTCTAGATTTGACTTGTTTGACTGGACCGAGTCGATATCCATGACGTTCCACTTCCGGGATTGCTCTGTTGCCACCAGATATCCCTCTTTTCGGCCGTATGTCCGTCTCCTTCCTCTCTCTTTGTGTTGGTGTTCTAACCTCCGGTGGATTTGTGAGGACTATGGTTAACTGCTCCTCAGATCTCTGCAGGGTAAATCCAGACAGCTAGCTAGACTATCTGTCCAATCTGAGTTTTCTGTTGCACGACTAAAACTACTTTTGAACGTACACGTTCCACCAAAACAAGTTCCTTCCTGAGACTATTTAGCAGAGGCACCGTGGCTCCGTCCGGCGCTTAGCACCGCCCAAGATGATTTTGATTGGTTTAAAGAAATGCCAATAAACCAGAGCACGTTTTTCTCCCATCCGGGAATGCTGTGTGGACTAGCCAGACCCTCCTCTGCAGCTCTGTGGAGGAAGTTCTGGCAATGAGAGAATAGTCTGTGACTGTATTGAATTCGGTACCCAGCCCTATATATATATATATATATATATATATATATATATATATATATCATATTTTTGCTGCTTGCTTTAGCTTTGACTTTAAATATAAATTGTGTCTGTGTTTAAAAAGTAAAAGCACACCTATTTACACTCACAGAGATATTAAATAATGTTCATGTTAAATCATACAGATAAAGGTTTTGTGCGTTGCTCACGGGTCGGATGAACACAAAGACAAACAGATGATCATATATTGAGACAAAAGAGAAAATGTATAAGTGTTAAAAATTTACTGGGTTTCCTGGGTCTCCTCTCACTCCTCGGTCTCCAGCTTTCCCCGTCACTCCCTGCGGACACAAAACCAGAAACAGGCTGAAAATCCCTCCAATCAGCTCGTTTCCTGAACACGCCCGCTCATTTCCTCCATAATGAAAACAGAAACACTTTCTCGGCATCGTCCCATCTTATCAGTTTGTTGTTTAACCGTGAAAGTGAAAGAAGGGCGTCTCTCCCGCCTGCACGGTTACCACTCGTTTCTGAGCATGAAGGTGCAAAATAATCACATAAAAAAAGGACTTCAGAACTCTGAGTGAAAAGATAATCCTAAAGAAAATCCTAAAGATAATCCTAAAAGAAATCCTAAAAATAATCCTGAAAAAAATCCTAATAATAATCCTAAAACAATCCTAAAACAATTCTAAAAAAAATCCTAAAGACAATCCTAAAAAAATCCTAAAAACAATCCTAAAGAAAATCCTATAGACAGTCCTAAAAAAAAATCCTAAAACAAAATCCTAAAAACAATCCTAAAGATAATCCTATAGACAGTCCTAAAAAAAAATCCTTAAAAAAATCCTAAAGACTAAAAAAAAGTTCTGCAGCCTCTTTTTTTCTCTGATTTCCAAGAGTTATGGACATTTATTCTGCATGCATTTCTGAGCATGGAGGTGCAAAATAATGAAAAAAAAGGACTTCAGAACTCTGAGTGAAAAGATAATCCTAAAGACAATCCTAAAGATAATCCTAAAAGAAATCCTAAAAATAATCCTGAAAAAAATCCTAAAAATAATCCTAAAAAAAAAATCCTAAAAGAATCCTAAAAAAAAATCCTAAAAAAATCCTAAAAACAATCCTAATAATAATCCTAAAACAATTCTAAAAAAAAATCCTAATAATAATCCTAAAACAATCCTAAAATAATTCTAAAAAAAATCCTAAAGGCAATCCTAAAAACATCCTAAAAACAATCCTAAAGAAAATACTAAAAATAATTCTAAAAAAAATCCTAAAGACAATCCTAAAAAAATACTAAAAACAATCCTAAAGAAAATCCTAAAAATAATCCTGAAAAAAAACCTAAAAACAATCCTAAAAAAATCCTAAAAACAATCCTAAAAAAAATCCTAAAAACAATAGTTCTGCAGCCTCTTTTTTGCTCTGATTTCCAAGCGGAGTTATGGACATTTATTTTGGATGCACATTCTGGGAGATAACGATATCCTCGGGAAGAGGAAGTCACTCTGAAAAACGGTTTGAAAACAGCGATAACTGATCCTCACTGGGAGAAGAGGAAAAAAGCTCTTTACCGAGATGATCTGTAGATGAGGATTTGTTGTTTGTATATACTGTGTGTGTGTGTGTGTGTGTGTGTGTGTGTGTGTATGTGTGTGTGTGTGTGTATGTGTGTGTGTGTGTGTGTGTGTGTGTGTGTGTGTGTGTGTGTGTGTGTATATGTGTATGTATATATGTGTGTATGTATATATTTGTATTTGTGTATTTCTCCAAACGATTTCTATATGCGACCGGAACATGTTTGCTAAACAAGTTTGTGGTGTCTTGTAATCCCATGTGGGATGGACCAAATGTTTGGCATGACACATAAATAAAATTAAACTAAACTAGAAAAACTCCTTTTTGTGCTGCTGAGGTTTGTACCTGTTCTCCGTTAACTCCGTCCAGTCCCTCTTCTCCTTCTTCGCCCTGCAACGTTGGTAGAAAGCCGACAGTTACAGCTACATTTCTCTCTCTCTGGATCTCATTAATGTTAATACAATCATCCCTCGGTGCATACAGCACATCGCCTGATTGACTTTGAAACATGCCAGGAGGCCGGAGTCACTCACCCGGTCTCCACGGAGACCTCGGTTGCCCTGGAGACACAAACAGCACCAGTTAGACACTCAGCATCCACAAACTGTGTGCATCATTACTAATCACTACATTACACATTGTTCCCATACCATTTTTTCCTTCCCAATCCCGATTCTGATACCTGAAATTGCGTACTGGCAGATACCGAGTACTGATCCGATACCAGTGTGTTCAAAAATACATAGATTTTATATATATATATATACATATATATATATATATATATATATATATATATATATATATATATATATATATATATATATATATTCACTACTATCCCTGACCAGGTCTCCAACAAGTAGCTCGCGAGCAGGTTTCCAGTAGCTCGCCAATAGGTTGACGAACTGAGACACCAAATATCCAAGATATTAAAGTGAGGTAGGTAACTTTGTGGGCCATAGACGTGTAAAATGGCAATGTTTGCTTGGACCCTGATGGGCATATTTTCAGTGATGTAGCTATAACTATGTGGCCCATAAAAAGTGTAAAATAGTCATGAACCTTAGGCTTTGGGTATTGCAATTTCATACGTGTACAAACAGTAGCTTCATTCAGCTCATGTGTGTAAATACATTTAAGCGATGTGATGCAAAGTAGCTCTTGGCCACTTTCGTTTTTTTAAAGGTCCAATGCGTGGGAATTTCTCCCATCTAGCGTTGAGATCATAGATCGCGATCAACTCTCTCGCGCCACGCAGTTCAAAGTACGTATTACAGCGGGGCCTGGAAGCTACGATACCCATTAGCAGCATTAGCAGCACCTGTGAGTTTATCATGTGACAGCGAAAAATGCCAAAGGCGGAGCAGTATGTCCTGTATGTCCCTTACCGGCTAACGTATTTCAAGATGGAGCATGAATATGGAGCGTCTACCCCAGTTCATGCAAACGCAAATGTAAAATTTCAAACCAATAGGAATACTTGGAATTGATGGTGGTGGTAAATATTCATGAAAAAAGGACACGTTTGTGAACGGGCAACACAGATTTTGATAATGAACAACTGAACATGTTACACACTGGGACTTTAAAGTAGCCCATGGATGCGATATCAGCATATTAGGCTGTATAAATAATAAAATAAAAGAATATTTTAGGCAGTATCGAAGGCTTTCACCATACTGGTATCGGTATGGGAACATCTCTACTAATCACTGATATAATAAGTAGTTCTGAGTGGTACGGAGCAGTGGTTTACCTTCGATCCTCTGAGCCCAGAACAACCCTGCACCCCCTGAGGTCCGCTTGGCCCGGGACCCCCTCGCTCCCCCTGCAACACACAAACACAGTAAGAATGATCGCTCCGCGTACTGTAAAGGCAGTGAGTCTTTGTTACCTTATTTAAGGCAAGGCAGCTTTATTTATACAGCACATTTCAGCAACAGTGAAATTCAAAGTGCTTTACATGAAAACATTAAAGAGCAGTTCAAAACTATTATAAAATTAAAATACGAGAACAACAGTTACAGTGCTGTATAAGAAATGAACAATTACTTAAAGAAAGGCAATATCAAAAAGATAGGTCTTCAGCCTTGATTTAAAAGAACTGAGAGTTGCGGCGGAGCTGCAGTTTTCTGGGAGTTTGTTCCAGATATGTGGAGCATAAAAACTGAACTCTGCTTCCCCGTGTTTAGTTCTGACTCTGGGGACAGAAAGCAGACCTGTCCCAGACCACCTGAGAGGTTGCCAAAAATTCCTCTAAGCAGGAAAAAAAAAACCTGGAGTCAGTCTGTTTAAAGTGTAAAGTGAAGAGACACTTACAGCCGTGCCCTCATCTCCTGGGAAGCCGGGGAATCCCTTCTGTCCCGACACACCCTGTTCACAGAAAACACACACACACACACACACACACACACACACACACACACACACACACACACACACACACACACATATATTTAACATTGACGTCTGAATGCATGTCAATAAGAGTTGAAGTGAAGTGTGTCCGCCTTTATTTTGAAATATCCAAAGTTGAAGCAGGCGAGTGTCTGCTAGCTCTCAGCTCAGACCAGCCGTCTTTTTAGCCTTTTAATACGTTTTCCCAAACGTTCCTGACATCATGTTTAAAGTTTAAAAGGTGTGTATTTCAGTCACCTTTGTCCCTGGTGGGCCCCGAGGGCCCCGGCTGCCTTCATGTCCCGAACATTTGCACATGACGCCGCAGCACTCCCTGTCTGACACCGTGTCCTGCAGAGAGAGAGAGAGAGAGACAGAGAGAGAGACAGAGAGAGAGAGAGAGAGAGAGAGAGAGAGAGAGAGAGAGAGAGAGAGAGAGAGAGAGAGAGAACCATATTACCATTATAAGTCTTAGGTGCAGCACCCGAGCCGTGTTTTTCAGCACCTAAGCGGAATGAACGTGAAATGCCGCGTAGAAGCGCCAAAAACTTTGCAAAAAGCATCAAAATAACTACAAGACTTTTCTCAGATCCAATGATTGTAGTGGGACTTCTTTAGCAAGTTCTGTCTTCACACCACACTTTCTTCATTGAATTCTCTAGTTTATTATCTGCTCTAGCTTTTCCAAAGTTTTAGACACAGGTATGGTGATAACAACGGTCCACAATCATGTCGAATTGCATTTTAAATTGAAAAACATCACTTTTTCTTGAGGAAAGACCCCTAAACCCCTCCGCCAAATACACACACCTAAGTCTTGGAAAAACCCAGGGAAAACACTGAAACTAATCAAGCTCAGCACCAATTCTTTTAGCAAGACTTCTAATAACTTCAATCACCGCGCTCTCTTCCTAAAACTATTCAGCTGTTTAGAGGCATTTTCAGTAAACCAACCAGAATTGGCCACGAAATTCACCCTCCAATCACAGCATTACACCCCCTGCTTTAATTCTCTCTCTGCTGCTGTCAGCTGTCATTTCAGGCAAAGCGTGCAACCCTCCTCCTCCCCTTCCCCCTCCAGTCACCATCACCCACGGCACCCTGGGTCTTCCTCCAGCAGAACGCTCCCGTCGACTCCTTCGGTCCGGTCTTCGGGCTCCTTTGTCGCCGCCACCAGTGTCTAGACTCCATCGGGGTGGATATGTCTTGGCATCTCTACCCCTTTAAAAATGATTTTATAACGATGGAGTCTAATCTCCAAAGACTTTGTACAGTTCATATTATGCATATGTACAATAAATCTTTGCATATCTGCAACGAAGTCTCTCCTGATTGAAATGCAGTTCAGATTATAGAGTTTACTGCCGGGAGAATGAGTAACATTATCCAGTTGAAATCTTTTTTTTGCTGACTTAAATCCTTGAAAAAAAAATTTGACAGTGTGTTTAATATTCATTTTCCTGCCTTAATAACTGTATTTGTCTTTAAAGTCTTATTGGATACTGCTGAGACATTAAAGGCAGCGTGTGTTTGGGTTTCTCTTTTCGTCTTGAGTAAGTTAAGTGATGCTTGTTTGTCTTTGTTTCCTCGCTCAAACCTTCAATGAAATGCTCATTATTAAAACATTAAAACATTCATAGTCAATAAACCTCATTTATAGGAATTATACCTAATCCTTGAGTTAAAAAAGCAGAAATGATGAATTATTCAGACTAATATTAAAGGAGAGGTTATGTGTCACCGCTAGTCGGGATACTGTGTCGAAACATTTAAAAAAAAAATATTTAAAATGCTAAAAAATGTAACAAAACACCAAAAATGCAATCAAAGTAGAGATCCGATCTTTGTTGTATGGAATCATCCGTGTTATTTTGGGTAGTGTTACAGCTGCCGTCGGCACCCTCACGTGTGTGTTTAATTGAATGTGATATGTGAGATGCAAAGCAGGCTGTGCCATCCCATGCTGAGGATTGGATGGACAAGGGAAGTCCCGCCCAGTTCCTGGAGGAGGAAGCTGATTGGTGCGGCATGCCACTGACCGGCCAATTGAGGAAGGCTGCTTCCAGCTTAAAAAGCCTGATTGATTGCAACTGAGGGCAGCTGCCAGACCAGATTTGTTTGTGAAAATAGGCTTGTTCGAGATGAGCCTGATCTGCGCAGAATTGATCAACGGCGATCGCCGCCCAATGCATGCCGGTTAGATTTGTGTCCGACTTGATCCCGACTTGCTCGGACGTCATGCACACGTGGGCAACGATAACCTCACGAGATCAAGGCGGCAGCAGTTTTTAGAGCCAGGCGCCGCATCTACAGTGTGTTCTTAATTAAAATCAGCAACAGATCGCATGTAGAGCATTTTAACAGCTACTCTGTCATAATTAAAACAACTGGAGACTGTGTACGAGCTGATATATCTTCCTGTTCAGGCTGAGGGCTGCTGGTATCGGCTGGAAACTGTCCGACTTGACAGCGGATTTTTGTCACTGCCCCCTGCTGCTCCCGCCTGCTCTCGTCCACTTTACAGGTGAGGCGCAGTTCATCTCCAACGAGCCTAATGTTTGAGAGAGTGAGGAAGTGGGCCAAGGGTTGAGCTTTAAAAACTCATACCACCTTTGCATTAACAGGTTTGTCTTGTATAGTCACATTAGGTTCAGGGGTGCTGTGAGTATTGTGTTTGTGTTTTACCAAGTATTTAAGTTAGAGAGGAGTTTTGTCTAACCTTTTTGTTTTCTTATAGTTGCAGAAATAGTCTTCCTTTTGAGGATCTCTTTTTGTTATGTTTTTGATTTCCACAGCACCCATCGGCCCATTTTTGTCCTGTTTGTAAGCTACACCTGGTTTTATGTTTATGTCCTGATACCCCTAGCTACGGGACATAACAGTAGTTAAAGAGAAACCCATATTTCTAATTTAGAAGATGGGTCAAATTTGACCCGAAGACAACACAAGGGTTAAAAATATCACACGCTGGGACAAGGTAACTGGATACTTCTTTGCCAATGGCTTTTCCTTATCATGTTGAGTAATTACATATTTTCTTCAAACAACACGCCCCTGAGGTGTTTTCTTTTTCTAGTTCCCATTCCTGCCAACAGACAGGCCAGGACAGGAAAACCCTCCAACTCTCTAGATTTTATCTTACATTGAAGTTTTTTTTTTTTTCTCTTGTAGAGATCAAATGTAAAAAGAAAGTCTACCACTCTACAAGCAACAGACACCATTTGGTACAATTGTTTTGCACCTGATGTGAATGTGGTGGCCGATGTCCACTCTCTGTGTGTTCGCTTCAGGAAACAACAACAACCTTCGAGCTAGCGAGCTACACGCTGAAAATGTCCAGTTCTGAAGAACATGTGGATGGTGCAACAAGGCAGGCCTGCTCGGTTCTTTCAGGGAATGATTGTAAAGATTTACTAAGAATGTGTTTACGGCGTTTCCTCTCTAACTGGGACGTTTTGGGACCGATTGGTGGGATTGCTGTGGACGAAGTACACACGGAGATACACTGGTAAGAGCCAGTGAGGTTTAACCATGTATCAGCTAATTTAAATAGCTCACGTTACTGTATTGTGTCAACAGTTAACTAATCTTTTTTTGTGCACGTTATAGGTTTACAAAGTGAAAAAGCCCAAAGTCCCCCCCAAAGGGACTTACCATCTCCAACAGAAAACACTGTTCACAAACTGCTCCAAACAGCTCTATTGTAGTCCAGCCTTTACTTCAGAGACAAACGTGGTCACTTTGGAACACACGTTATAATGCTCACCTAGCTGCTAGCATGGCACGCCCTCATACTCTGCTTCTGACTGGCTAGTAGTCCTTACCTAGCTACTGTCAGGGCACGCCCTCATACTCTGCTTCTGACTGGTTAGTAGTCCTTACCTAGGTACTGTCAGGACACGCCCTCATACTCAGCTTCTGACTGGCTAGTAGTCCTTACCTAGCTACTGAGCATGTGCGACTGCCAACAAAGATGTTACAGCAGTGAGAGGTCTCACTCTGTAGCTAAAACAGAGACCTGAACACAGGGTGAAAAGAGGAGCTGCAGCAATGTGCAGTACAACAAAAATATGGTGTTTTATGAAACTTAAACCATGTAAACCTATTCTGATATAACCTCTAAATACAAGAACCTGAAAATGAGCAGAATATGAGCACTTTAATATTGTATGAGGTGATTTCTTTTGCCGGGTTCAAATGTTCCACCAAGATCCTTCCTGAGACTGTTTAGCAGAGGCACAGTCGCTGCGTCCAGAGCTTAGCGCCGCCCAAGACGATTGTGATTGGTTTAAAGAAATGCAAACACTCTTTTTTCTCCTATCCCAAAATGCATCTGTGGTGTAGCCAGACCTTTACTCTACAGCGCTGTGGAGATAGAGCTGGCGATGTGAGACTATGTAAGCAGTAACGTGCTGGACTTACGATCTGTTTGAGGATGGCGCTGCCGACGCTCTGCATGCCGATGCTGAGAGGAAGCTTGTAGCCGAATCCTCGGCCAAACTCCACCATCTGCAGCTGGGCGGGGTCACGCACCCCCTCCAGAGCCACCGTCAGCAGAGCGCTCACCCCTGCACACACAAAACACACCAAAGAAGAAAACATTTAACATGTGTAATTTCTGCACAAACCTCTGTATTGCCTGCTACCATAATGGATCTACATAATCTCCTTTATGTTATTAATAGGGCTGGGTGCCGGATCCCATACTTTTTATGCACCGACCGGAATTCCTCCTTAGTAACGAGTCTCAAAAGAAGAGGCCTCGTCTTTCAATGCTTAATTTACTATATACTAAACAGACTAATACTAATTTCCTAAAGCTGCCTGCACATGATAAGCGATTTGCCCTCAAAAAGCAAAGCGCAGCGCAGGTAAACGTCATCAAGGGTGGCAAGGAAGCTATTTCCCGCTGCTAGGTAACGACATGCTGTTATCTCATTGGTTCCGCTTTCGAAAGGTCAGCGGCAACTAGGTCAAAGCTGAAATAAGCGGCAAATCCGGCACCGCTCTCCCCCGTAGCAAATCAGTGGACCAACCTGAGCAGAGCAGTTTTGCTGCCTATCATGTGTAGACAAATGTAATTTGCAGCCAAGGTTGTCCAGCAACTCTCCGTTGGCTTGCGAGCTGGAAAAACCAAACTCTAATCAGGCCAATCACATCGTGTATAGAGTCGGTGGGCGGGGCTTAACATAATGACGGCAGAGTTGCGACGGTTTGGCGTGAATTCCCTGCTACTTGAAAACAAAGAAGATGGCTGCTGCTGCTGGTGAACAGCGGTCTTTGGAGTCGGCTTTGGCCGCGACTCTGGAAGACTTGGAGTTCAGCTTTTCTTTGAGAAAAGAACAAAGAACGCCACTGAAGTCATTCTTAAAAAAGGAAGATGTCTTCAGAGTTTAAAGTTTAATCTATCAACTAGCGTTGCTCTGGTTGGTTGTAGCGCTATCCTGTTGTGTGCAGAGGGAATTTGAAAGACAACCGTTTATCCCGCCCCTCAGATTGAGCCCTGCCAATGGGGAGTTCCCAGACCCAACATCTGGATGTGGTCAGGCTACCATGTTCCATCTCCACATAAAAAACCTCTCTGAGTTTTTACCAGACTTTCGCAGCAGCTCTGAGTCATGCTCCAGTTTCATCACGTCTTCATCGAGTCCGTCGGAGAAGATCACCAGCACCTGATGGACGAGATCAAGTTAGAGGGCTTTTATTGTTAAAATCCTTGATAAGAAAACTACATCCCAGCTCCTTAACAATGGTTAAATGCCGCAATCAATCAATCACTCAACTAGAGCTGCAGCGTTTAATCGAGTAGTTGTCAATTATTAAATTAATTGACAAATATTTTGATAATTGATCGGTTTGAGTCACAAAACTTGTGTGATGTCAGCTCTCCTCTGTGACAGGAAACTGAATATCTTTGAGTTGTGGACAAAACAAGACATTTGATGACGTCATCTTGTACTTTTTGGGAAACGCTGATCCACATTTTTCACCATTTTCTGACATTTTAGAGCCCAAACAACTCATTCATTCATCCAGAAAATAATCTGCATATTAATTGACACAGTAACACACACACACACACACACACACACACACACACACACACACACACACACACACACACACACACAGTAACACACACGTGTCTAATAAAAGGATTTAACACTGGCCAACTTGCACTTGTTAAGACTTTTCATGGTTAGTTTGATCCCAAATTGGCGGCAGATTTGTGGTTTGGCATCCCAGTGAGATCCAATATGGGGAAACAATTAATTAGGGAGGAATTGTCCTGACTTCCTGAACAACAAAAAGGATCTTACTCTTTAACTAAAAGGTCTATCTCTGTAGGGATCCTTTCATAATGTTGTCAGACACTTAGAATAATAATCTGAGTCTGTCAGCGGCAACAACAGAACTTTTAGTGGACGCTGACGCTGAACATTTGTCCATTAGTGCTACATTGCAGCTTGTTTCGCTGCTGCTGACTGCTGCATTCTTTGAACAATTTCAAAGATTGTTGTTCCCATCAGTCATTTATACACAAAAACATAGGTAAATAGGATCCAGGTTTAAAAACCTAAACCTAAACCTTTAAACAGTATTCTAAATGCTAAGAAATACTGTGAAACTCTCAGTTCCAACTCAAATCGACATGAATAAAGAAAAAACTAAATTTACAAAAGGATGTCAACACAATAACTTTTACATTGCTTGTGTATGTTTGTGTACGTCTCAGCCTCACCTTAACACCAGCTCTGGACTCGGCGCTGAACTTCTGCGCGAAGGATTGCAGCATGGCGGTGTTGAAATAAGTAGGCTGTGCCAACTGTAAGCTCATTACTTTCTTCAACACGTCGGCGCTGTAGCCCTCAAAGTTGAAGTCGTTCAGGGTGCGTCCATCCCGAGTCACCACTCGGAAGGCGATGTTGGTCTTGACGGGTGCGGGGCCGACGCAGCACAGGCCTTCTACGGAGGAAACGTAATGGACGATCTCTGGCAGGAAGGTCTGGAGCTTGGTGTGGCCGCTGATCAGCGTCCCATCAGGAGCTCCGGTTCTTCGAGTTATATCGAATCCCATGGCGATATCAATGGTGCAGTCTGTAGCAAAGGGAAACATGTCTTTATCTTCAGACATAGACGTAGACAGGGCTAAAAAATAACTTTAGCAGGTAACATTTTTAAAGCTACATTGTGTAAGAATTTCTCCTATCTAGCGGTGAAATGGTATATGACAGGGGTGGCCAACCAGTTCAGCATAAAGAGCCACAAAAAAACCCGCACCATAGCAAAAAGCCACACAACACATGCACGTCCACACTACAACAGCAACAGTGACTTCCAGATGTGATGACACTCATAATACATAGCAGTTTTCATAGTTTTTTTTTCTTACTTAGACTGACTCAGTGGGAAATCTGACAGTCTTTGTTATCCACAATCCTTTTCAGGTCTTGCTAGAACTCGGTTGTGCCACCCGAAGCGACTCTTTCACTTGTCTGTCACTAGAGGGGCTTTCAAACAATCTGATTCAGCAGTGAAAGGGTTAATGAGGAAGGTGATCTGTGGCAGCTTTTTTTTCCTCGGGTTGCAGAATTTGTCCTCAAAACTCTGCTGCATTATTTTTTATTTTAAAATAATTGGCAAATGTATTGGCAAGTGCATTCCATTTTTTTTTGTACTTATCTGAAATGTTTCAAAAAGTAAAAAAAATAAAAATAAATAAATCCACCAATAACACAGCCCCCAGCCACACAGTAAGAGCCTCAAAGGAGCAGGCAAAGAGCCGCATACGGCTCAAGAGCCACAGGTTTGCCACCCCTGGTATATGACAACCAACTGAATATTACTTTCTAACCCCTCCCATTCTGATCGCGTTGTAACTCCTACGGTGGCCGTATTATTCCAAGAAGTCCGACTTCGTCCGTGAGTGTTCCTTCCAGTGTAATAATAGTTTTAAGTTTTTGTTATTTTGGTACCATTTCATTGCTAGCGTCAGCTATCAGCTTCCCAAACGAATGCAAGATCGAGTAATCTCTCCCTGGCATTCGTCACGGTGCCACTGAGTGTAAAAGCGCGAAAGGCGGAGGTATGTCCCTCTTTGGCTAATGTATTTTAAAGATGGAGGCGCAACATGGCAGAATACATAGGAGCGACTTGCTCGTATGTATTCTGAATGATTATGAATGGCAGATTCTACGCTTACGAGAATACTTTGATTAGTTTGTGGAAGTAATTACACATGAATGAGCACATATTTGTGAAAGAACAAAGGGTTTTTTGATAAGAATCAACTCAAAATATTACACAATGGAGCTTTAAGTTACTAGCCAATTTGGCCGGTGATGAATGAAGCAAATAACTGCAGAAATGTTTCCAGATTTGTCTGTTTTCCGCCAAGAAAGTCTTTGGCTTGGAAAAGCAATCTTTATCTGGCCAACACTGCTTGTAACACTAATCCTACATTTCCTATTAACACCATGTCGTGATATGTCGTACAACCGTTGGCTACGTGCCTAGCGTGTGATATCGATTACAAGCTACGTTGAAACAGAGAATCAGAACAGAACAGCGCCAAACAAACCAGAGGAGCTGAAATTAAAGTAAAGTTAGGAAAAAACAAACGTGGCCTGTGAAATCTATTAGCCATGTTGGCTGGTGATCAAAAAAGTTAAAGTTCTGGACATAGAGCAGAACTCTTTTTGTGTCTTTTGGCCCGCCCAGTTGTGCACCAAACCAAAAAGACAGGAAACTGATTTTTCAAACTGCAATTACGTGACACTCAAAGCAGAAGTTGGCAGATTTGCCAACTTTGAGACTCAGAACTTCCCACAGAACCAGAGAGTTTACATATTCAGGCTGAGAAACAGGTTGTTGTGAGTCGGCTGTGTGGGCTAACCTGCTTTTAAAAATGTGATTTTTAGTTTTGCTTAATTTACTAAATTCTATGATGGCTTAGAAACTCTTTTGCTGACTTTTTTGGGGCTTTATGTCGACCAACCTGTAAGTGCGATGACATGCAATAATACAGTCAATGATATTTGACTTTTTCGAAATAAAAGCATGTGAATAAACTACACGTCTGGCTTTTGATGTGAAATTGAGTTTGACACCCCTGACATAAAGGAACATGGTGGGAAAGAAGAAGCAAAGTCACACGTTTCGACTCACCAGAAGGATCTTCGGGGGGTTTAGATTTGCAGATGGTGTCGACCACCTTTTGCTTGATGTTTTCCAAGCTGCCGAAGTTCCGCACGGTAAACAACCTCTCAGGGGTTCCAGTAATCTGCAGGAGCTGCAGGTCGTGGACGTCTCCAATGCCGATGACAAACACCTCGACCCCCATAGCCCGGAGACGGTCGGCTGCGTCCTCCACGTCATCCTGCGACTCGCCGTCTGTGATCAGCACCAGATTCTGGGAGATTCCGGCAGATCGTCGGCCGCCCTTTGACGCCTCAAAATAATCCCTGATGTGATCCAGGGCCTTTCCGATGAGGGTGCCTCCGCCCAGCTGCACCATGTCCAAAATGTGCTTGGTTACGGCTTCCTCGCTGTCGAACTTGTTGAGGTAAAACTCATCTTGGAATTCGCTGCTGAACTGGGCAAGTCCTACCCGCACTAAATCTTTACTGACTTTGAAGCTGTTCACCAGGTCTGTGGTGAACTTCTTCATGATGTCGTAGTCCTGTGTGTTAATGCTGCCAGACTGATCCAATAGGAAGACCAGGTCAGCCTGCTGTTTCTCACAAACTGCAAAAGCAAAGAGAGGAAATGTATCCACATTGCTAATAAAGCAAGCAAACTATTTGGCGCACTTCAAGTTCATTTGAATTTATTCCTGGTAGCTTTGAACACTCAACTTTCCTTGTGATTGGAGGCTCTTTCCAAGCTCTTTCGTTGACAAATACCAATATCTTTGGTCTATAATAGCATGGTATCTCAATTCATCACAAGTACATCTATATGCCAATGACACTGTAATTTATACATCTGGTGCCAATAGATTTGAAATTTAGAACTCCCTACAACACAAGTTTAACTTTATTCAAAATTGGTTCTAGTTCAGCAAACTTCCTTCAAATAACTTTGGTCTTTTTGTTGATCTACTGCTTTCTTTTTAAAAACATGGAGAGCACCTAAGGTGTCCGTATCAAAATCATTACTGCTCCATGTACGAATCTTTGAAGTGGTTACCCCTAAATACTCAAAGACATTACCACTTGCTCCTATGTATCTTCAAATGTATCCATTTTAACTATTCCTATGAGTCTTTGCAAAGGCATTTTTTCTTTGCTCAATGTGGTCTAATATAATGAGAAAGAAAGACATGCTGCTGTTGGGTTATACAAAATAAATTCCAGTGGTAAACATTTTTACATTGCTAAATACCATCAGGTTAAAGTGAAACAATATGCGGGTGAGTTGACGCCTCTGGCTTACCTGGCTTGGTGGAATTGCAGAGGACATGAGAAATATTCTTGTAGAGAGTTTCCAGGGCTTTAAAGTTATCTACGTAGAAAACTCTGGAAGTTTCGTGACCAGCCATGATCTCCAGCTGTGTCTTGTTGGCTCCTTCGACTCCGATACTAAAGACACTGACCCCTTTGTCTCGCAGTGCCACGGATGGCGCAACCAGACTGTTACGGTCGGTAGCATCCCCATCTGTGATCACCATGAGAATCTGCGGCACCTGGAGATCTGCTCGACCGCCATGTTCTTTGTTAAAGAACTCTAACGAGTATTTCAAAGCTTTGCCAGTGTAGGTGTCTCCGTATGGCGACTTCAGTGCCAATATTGCATTAAGAACTTCACGTTTGGAGCTATACTCTTTCAGAGTGAAAACAGATCTGGCGTCGGTAGAGTAGAGAATGACCCCGAAGCGAGTCAGGTCCTTGCCAACTGTGGTTTGGTTCACCATTGACGCCATGAACATCTGCATGCTTTTGAACTTGGGGAGGGTTATGCTTGTGGAGCCGTCCACAAGGAAAATAATGTCAGCTTGTTCTGTCTTCTTACAATCTGGTTGGAAATAAAATATAATGATAATAATAAGTTTATTTGATGTAGCACCTTTTACAGACAAATTCACAAAGTGCTTCACATGATGAACATTTGTAAAAATACAGTAAGATCCAACAAGCAAGGAAAAAAAAGTAATTGAAAGACAGAGAGCAGAAAACTTCGATCAACTTCAAATTTGAAGTTGATCGGATGAAATCTCTAGGAGGAGTTTGTTAAAGTACGACATGGAAATGGCCGAAATCGCACTAATTTCGAACTTTCAATTCAAAATGGCGGACTTCCTGTTGGGTTTAGGGTATGGCTCCAATTACATTTTTAGTATGTCTTGACATGATACATATGTGTACCAAGTTTCGTTAGTCTACGTTAAACATACTGCAGGGGCTCAATTTGTTTAACTTTGTAGGGGGCGCTAGCGAGCCATTTTTGTGCGCCTATTCCCGAAACCCTTAAAATACGTAGATTTTCACCAGACTTGATGCAACCGCCAATTTTGGTTTCAATAGGGCCTTCGCCACTGTCGGCGCTCGGGCCCTAATTATTTTATTGAACAGATTGAACATTAAAGGAACACGCAAACTTATTGGGACTTTAGCTTATTCACCGTAACCCCCAGAGTTAGATAAGTCCATACATACCCTTCTCATCTCCGTGCGTGTCGTAACTCTGTCTGATGCACTCACCGCTAGCCTAGCTTAGCACAGATCCTGGAGGTAACCGGCTCCATCTAGCCTACTGCTCCCAATAAGTGACAAAATAATGCCAACATGTTCCTATTTACATGTTGTGATATGTATAGTTACAGCGTGTACAAATAACAAGGTCACATGAGACACAGCCATCTTCTAACTGTATAGAAACTAGGAACTATATTCTCAGAAGGCAAAGCACTGCTACTTCTGCTACTTGGGCGGAGTGATTTAACACCTGAAAAGCACCGTTGTTACCGTGGATTTCCACAGGATGCAGAACGGCTGCGGAACGGCTCCGCTGCGGAACGGCTCCGCTGCGGAACGGCTCCGCTGCGGAACGGCTCCGCTGCGGAACGGCTGCGTGCTCCGCCGTCCGTCAATTCCCACCAGGTCCGGATTTGTTGCGTAACGGCTGCGGCCAGCCGACCACGAGATCTCGCGAATTCACGTATGTTCGTGCGATATAACAGGATGTAGTTTCTATAAATAGAACCACAAAACCAACAACAGTTTGTTTCCATCCAGAGGAGTAGAGGGGAAACTACTCTGAGCTGTGTTTTCAAGGTGTAGTGCAGGGAAATATGATCCGCCGTGAGCATGGTGTATTTTATTTTGAAAAGTATCCGGATGTTTTATTTTGTTTCTGTGCTCGACTTCCTGTCCCACACAATCTGAATTGTGCTGAATAGCTGCGGAGCTCTCCGTCGTCCGTCAAAAATAGAAGCTCTGCGTATCTGCTCCAGAGGGCTGCGGACTGACGGAACTGGGACGGAGTCGGGACGCAGACGTTCTGCAGTCAGTGGAAATACACACATTGACTTTAATGGAAACCTAATGACTCCGTCGACGTTCCGGAGACGTTCCGCATCCAGTGGAAATTGCCGGTTACTCTCTGCTCCTCACCACGGGGCTTCTCAGGTGCCCCGAGCAAATCACTCCGCCCAAGTAGCAGAAGTCCGTAAGTCCGTAAATTGTGTGCAAAGTTGAAACTGAAGTGAACCAAACTCTAGAGCACCATTGGACCAAACGCTCCAGGGTTCGGTTAAAACGGACCAAACAGCTCAGGTGTGTAAGCAACCAGAGAGTTTAAGAAAAAAAGAGTAGGAATTTGTGTCTTTACATGCTTTAAAAGATCTGATATTCCGGGATAGTCCCTGCCAGACTGCTCTTACCTCTCTCTGGATCGCAGAGCTCCAAAGCCAGCTGGCTCTCCAAATCCTTCAGAGCGTCAAAGTCCCTCTCTGCATACACCCTGTCTGGGGAGCCGGCGATCTCACCCAGCTGGGTGGTGTTGGCGTCCACAACTCCGATGGCATACACCACCACTCCCTTTTCCCTCAGAGCCTCAGCGGGGCCTTTGACCTCGTCTTGGGCCTCGCCGTCTGTTATCACCACCAGCCTCTGCCTCATGCTAGGACGCCCTCCTCTGCCTTCAGTGAAGTACTGCGACACATCCGTGATGGCTTCGCCTGTGAGCGTGCCTCCGCCGATCTGCTGCATCTCGTTGATGGCTGCCGACATTTCTTCCTTGCTAAAGTAGCGGGTGAGGGGGAACGCTAGCTGTCGCTCGTCGCTGAACTGCATGACGCCGACGTGCACCTCATTCTTCCCGATGAAGGACTTGCTGATGACGGCTTTCATGAACTCTTTCATTTTCTCGTAGTCTTCTGGATAGATGCTCCCAGAGCTGTCGATCAAGAAAAGGAGGTCGCTCGGTACATCTTTGCAAGCTGTGGACACAGGAGCACAGACAGGTTAGAGTAATGTTACTCTTTTCTTTCTGCTTATCTTTCCTTTGGACCCAAACAATGCTTGTATGTGTCAATTCTAACATACTTTTAGTAGTAGTAAAAGGGCAACACACACCAATCATTTAATTCTCATTTGATGTAGCGTAGACTCACTGTATTCCGTACAACACGGCCTTCTGTAAACTTGGGTTTTCCCCGCAAATTATATAAATAAGTACTTTCATTTTATGGGCAATATATACTGTACGTTTATGTCATCCTTGTCTCCTCCTCTTTCGATTCCAACCAACCTCCAGTTTCGAGAGCCAATTGTTTAGGAGAAGTTGCCAGCAATTTCCTATGTCTTGGATGAAGACCATCCCCTCGCCATTTTCTAAACGCTCATAGGCACGAGCGTTTAGAAAATCCCGAGGGGATGGTTTTCATCTGAGACGACAGGCAGAAGACGAAAGACTTTTTCAAAAACATAATCACCAACCATCAAAATGACATGCATATTCTTTCAGGTCTCAGAATATTTTTGAGTTACTTTTTGCAAATATTTAGACTTCTTTAAGGGATAAGCGTATTTACAGAGGCACAAAGGGGTGTGTTCTAATGTAGAAAACATAGGGTGCTGGGGCTCTCTGGTCCACCAGTTAATGTGTTGACCACAAATCAGAAATTAACCATTCACCATCTCCAGTTTAGCTTCAGCCGAGGATTTGGATCTAGATTTGGTGCATCCCTAAAATAAACCATCATATGGTGTGATTCTCACTTAGAGAAAGTGAGTTTGACACCCCCTAAAACTGAAACGGTACCCCCCCGTTTTCCTTACCGTCTTCAGAACAGATGTCTGTGATGATTTCGTTCTTGATGGGAATCAAAGCATCGAAATTATTGACAAAGAAAGTCCTTTTGTCGTCGCCGGAAATCTCTTGCAGCTGCTTTTCATCTGCAGCCTTCACGCCGATGGCGTACACGGTGACGCCGTGCGCCCTCAGTTTCTCTGCGGGACCTTTGACCTCGTCAGTGGATTGTCCATCCGTGATGACCACCAGGTACTCTGGGACTTTGTGACCGCGAGACACCACTGCTTGCTTAAAGATTGGGCCCATGAATTCCAGCGCCTTTCCTGTTTCCGTCCCTCCTCCTAATTGCTGAATATCCTCAACGGCTTTCTCCAACGTCTTGGTATCTGAGTAGGCTTTCAGATCAAACTCTAAGACTGGTGAACTCGCGAATTTTGCAATCCCAATGCGGACATGTTGGGGCCCGATACGGAAGGTGTTTAGAAACTCGATGATGAACTTCTTCATGTCTTTGAAGTCGTTGGGATGAATGCTTCCTGAATGATCAATCAGAAAGAAGATGTCTGCCTCATCCGTTTGTACGCAGCCTGGAAAAGGAAAAACACATTTTATCAAAAGATATTATTAGTTATTTTCCCCAAAGCATCAGCTTTACACTACCTTTACCTGCAATTACTTAATGGTCTACGCTATTAACCCTCTGAGGACAAAGGACGTGTGGGCGCGTCTCTATCAATATCTCAGCGATTATACAGCATAGAAATGTGGTTTAGATATTCCCGAAATCGGCTGAATCTACGCGTTGGCATCCTTTTTGTTGCGAGATGACACGTCACTTACACGGCCAATAAGGAGACAGAGAAAAGAGCACACGGTATTGAGTCCCTCTATGGTGAAAGTAGAGTGACGGACAACACTTCTACTGAAAAAGCGGTATTACAACATTTTGTTTTAGACACATTATACATTTATCTACTATTTCATTCATATTTTACATTACTTTTGTGAACTTAGGACTTTGGTATACTCATTTCAAGCTCCAAAACAATTCGTCCATATGAGTAAAGATTTGAAGAATAACTTTGGCAGGTTACTAGCCATTTTGGCCGATGATGAATGAAGCAAATAACTCACAGCAGGCTGCAGAAATGTTTCCAGATTAGTCTGTTTTCCCCCATGAAATTTGGGTGGTTTTGTGTGTTTTTGGCTAGGAAATGTAATCTTTATCTGGCAACACTTCCTCCATTTCCCATGAACACTTATGTCGTGGCGTGTCGTACAACCGTGTGCTACATGCCTAGCGTGTGGTATCGATTACGAACTACGCTGAAATGGAGAAGACGAACGGAACGGCGCCAAACCAACCAGAGGAGCTGAAATTAAAGGAAAGTTAAAGAAAATGTGGCTAGTGGAAAACCTGATTAGCTGGTAAATTTAAGAATCGACTAGCCATGTTGGCTGGTGATCAAAAAAAGTTAATTTAAAAGCCCTGCACATGGGTATCAGGTATGTGCAAAAAGGTGAATTTAAGAAGCTATGTTAAAAAACGAGAAAATGCCCTTAGACATCAGAGGGTTAATATTGTTCTTCTACTCTTTAAAGGTCCCATGGCATGAAAATTTCACTTTATGATTTTTTTTTAACATAAATAACATTAATATGAGTTCCCCTAGCCTGCCTATGGTCCCCCAGTGACTAGAAATGGTGATAGGTGTAAACCGAGCCCTGGGTATCCTGCTCTGACTATGAGAAAATGAAAGCTCAGATGGGCCGATCTGGAATCTTCCCTTTATGATGTCATAAGGGGAAAGGTTACCTCCCCTTTCTCTGCTTTGCCCGCCCAGAGAATTTGGCCCACCCATGAGAGAGAGAGACATCATGGCTTGAAAACAAGCGAAGCATGGCAGTTGGTCAAGACCACACCCCCACCCTCCACCTTGCCCCCCCCCCCCCTCCTCCTCAATAGCATTTAAAGCTACAGACACAGAAATGGCACATCCTAAGGAAAGCTCATTGTGGGACTGGCTCTAGTGGCTGTAATTCTGCACCAAGGCTGAATTTAGGGAAAGAGACTTCAGATACAGTATTAGGGGACCACTAAGGTCTATATAAAAGAGACTTCAGATACAGTATTAGGGGACCACTAAGGTCTATATAAAAGAGACTTCAGATACAGTATTATTTGACCACTAAGGTCTATATAAAAGAGACTTCAGATACAGTATTAGGGGACCACTAAGGTCTATATAAAAGAGACTTCAGATACAGTATTAGGGGACCACTAAGGTCTATATAAAAGAGACTTCAGATACAGTATTAGGGGACCACTAAGGTCTATATAAAGAGACTTCAGATACAGTATTAGGGGACCACTAAGGTCTATAAAAGAGACTTCAGATACAGTATAGGGGACACTAAGGCTATAAAAGAGACTTCAGATACAGTATTAGGGGACCACTAAGGCCTATATAAAAGAGACTTCAGATACAGTATTAGGGGACCACTAAGGTCTATATAAAAGAGACTTCAGATACAGTATTAGGGGGACCACATATAAAAGAGATCGATGGGGACTAGCTATAAAAGAGACTTCAGATACAGTATTAGGGGACCACTAAGGTCTATATAAAGAGACTTCAGATACAGTATTAGGGGACCACTAAGGTCTATATAAAAGAGACTTCAGTATAGGGGACCACTAAGGTCTATATAAAAGAGACTTCAGATACAGTATTAGGGGAACACTAAGGTCTATATAAAAGAGACTTCAGATACAGTATTAGGGGACCACTAAGGCCTATATAAAAGAGACTTCAGATACAGTATTAGGGGACCACTAAGGTCTATATAAAAGAGACTTCAGATACAGTATTAGGGGAACACTAAGGCCTATATAAAAGAGACTTCAGATACAGTATTAGGGGACCACTAAGGTCTATATAAAAGAGACTTCAGATACAGTATTAGGGGACCACTAAGGTCTATATAAAAGAGACTTCAGATACAGTATTAGGGGAACACTAAGGCCTATATAAAAGAGACTTCAGATACAGTATTAGGGGACCACTAAGGTCTATATAAAAGAGACTTCAGATACAGTATTAGGGGACCACTAAGGTCTATATAAAAGAGACTTCAGATACAGTATTAGGGGAACACTAAGGTCTATATAAAAGAGACTTCAGATACAGTATTAGGGGACCACTAAGGTCTATATAAAAGAGACTTCAGATACAGTATTAGGGGACCACTAAGGCCTATATAAAAGAGACTTCAGATACAGTATTAGGGGACCACTAAGGCCTATATAAAAGAGACTTCAGATACAGTATTAGGGGACCACTAAGGTCTATATATAAGCATCCAGAAAGCAGCATGTCATAGGAACTTTGACTAAAAACATATTTTTACACATATTGAACGAGGCCAATTTTAAAACAAACACTGGTTCCGACCTTCTTTGATGGCAGTTGTTCTCGTACTGACGGAGAACGCTTGCTGAAGGATGTTTTGGCACATGCTTTTCTGCAGGCTCTGCTCCAGCGACTTCAGCTTGGCAAAACTGTCCACGATAAACTTGTGCTTATTGGGGGGATACGATGCCATTTCTACCAACTGGGCCTCGTTGGCATTTTCGACTCCAACTGCGTAAATCGTGACACCATCCCGCCGAAGATTATACGCCGCGGTGCTCACGTTGTCCTGGGATTCCCCGTCTGTGATCACCACCGCCACCTGCTGGACGCCCTTGTCCTTTCTGCTTCCTCGGTTCTCGATGAAAACCTTGTCCTGGGTGAACTTTAGGGCCTCTCCGGTGTGCGTTCCACCTTCGTGATAAGGCAGGATTTTGATGAAGTTCAGCAAATCATCCTTGTTATCGAAGCTGTCGAGGTAGACCTGCGCCGTGGCCTTGGTGTTGTACGTCACGATGCCCACTCGCACTTTGGACTGACTGACTTCCAGAACGTTCACCATCGAGTGCAGGAAAGAGCGTACCAGCTGGAATCTGGTCTTTCCGATGCTTCCAGACTCGTCGACGATGAACACGACGTCTGCCAGTTTGGCTGCTTTGCAATCTGTGAAATAAATATCATGAAATCGTTATTAGCAATTCAGGGTTCAACAATAAGGGATTCACCCGATGGCCTGGGCGGCAAGTAAAACGCCACGTCGGGCAAGTAAATATAACTGACGCATGAATAAATAAATATTATAGGGGTGTCATCATTCTCTCGCCCACGTTGGAGAATTCTTGTTGAATGATTTGATTTGACTGTGCCGTCGACCAATCAGTAATTGAGTTGGTCCGACGTTTTTCTACATTAGACGCTTTTTTTCTGCGTTCTTTTCGATGATTTTGACCTTTTTTTGTTTAACATTTTTTGGAGGTTTTTTCAAAGTTTGAGATAAAAAATATATATATATATATTTTGGTTTGGGCGTTTTAGTTTAAATGGCTCAAAACTTAACGCTTAAAAACCAAAACGTAGCTATGTAAATGTAGCCTGAAGGTAAATGACACAAAGTTATCTTAAAACCCTAAAAGACTCAGGACTTTTGAGAAAAAAATCTGAGGGTTGGAGCCCCAGAGTTAACCCCTCGCTCCGCCCCCTGCTTGTACCTCTTTAGACTTTCGGACTTTAGCTTTGCATGAAAAAACGCTGCCCCCTTCTTCATGTTAATGAGGCCAGTCTGGAGGCACAGCAGGGGTTAAAACGCAGCAGGCTTAAAGGAACAGACAGATTTATTGGGACATATTCACCGTATCCCCCAGAGTTAGATAAGTCCACACATACCCTTCTCATCTCCGTGCGTGTTGTAACTCTGTCTGACGCCCCCACCACTAGCCTAGCTTAGCACAGATCCTGGAGGTAACCGGCTCCATCTAGCCTAGCTTAGCACAGATCCTGGAGGTAACTGGCTCCTTCTAGCCTACTGCTCCCAATAAGTGACAAAACAATGCCAACATTTTCCTGTTTACATGTTGTGATTTGTAGAGTCACAGCATGTACAAATAACAAGGTCACATGACACACAGCCATCTTCTAACCGTATACATACTGGGAACTATATTCTCAGAAGGTGAAGCACTGCTACTTCTGCTACTTGGGCGGCGTGATTTGCTCGCAGCACCTGAGAAGCCCTGAGGAGACCAGTGGAGTTCACCTGGAGTTCGCTCAGTATGGACTTATCTAACTCTGGGGGATACGGTTGAATAAGCTAAAGTCCCAATAAGTCGCTGTGTTCCTTTAAGCAGGCAAATGCAGGTAGTCCAGGTACAAAGTTGACTGAGCTACAGCCGAAGCTAACAAGGTAATCAAACTGGTTTACTCATCTGTCAGTAAGAAACGAACGAACGGGGGTGACTGTGAATAATCGGTTGTTGGGGGTGGAGGTAGCCTAGTCAGTGGGGAGTTGGGTTGGGAATCGGAGGGTTGTTGGTTCAAGTCCCCATACCAAAGTATGGTGGTGGACTGGTAGCTGGAGAGGTGCCAGTTCACCTCCTGGGCACTGCCAAGGTGCTCTTGAGCAAGGCACCGAACCCCCAACTGCTTGGGGCGGCTTTCCATGGGCAGCCCCCCCACTCTGACATCTCTCCATTAGTGCATGTAGAGGTACTGAGCATGTGTGCGTAATTCAGGCCTGTGTGTAACGTGTGTAATAACAACAGAGTGAAAACATTGTGATTTCCCCTTACGGGATTAATAAAGTATACATTATACATTATACATTATTATTAAAACACATTTTCAAAGGTGCGCAAACTGATGAATTAATAATAAGTATAGTATACTTTACCTAGAGTTTGAGTTAACTGCTGTTCCTCGTTTTCAAAGTTAGCCTTCAGTGTGGGAACAATGTTGGTGATAGACTGTCTTAAGTAAATGTACGGATCAGTGGCTATGACACGCATTTCCTGCTCCGATGCACCGAAGCTCAACCCCACCACAGTTACTCCGGATGTTTTGATCACACGTGACTCCTTATACACCGAATCGTCTGAGTCTTTTCCACTTATGACAACCAGGAACTCCCGGTAGCCTTCGTGCGCCCGGCTTCCTGCTTCCTTGGTGAAAAAGTGAGTGCTGGCGTTGTGCAATGCTCTGCCCAGTCTGCGAAGCTCGTTGGGTTTTAGTTTGCGCGGGCGGAAATTCTTCACAGCCTTCTGCGTCTCCTCTTTGGTTTGGTGAGCATTAAGAAGAAACTCCACCTTGACGTCTTCACCGTACTGGGCCAAGCCCAGACGGTAGGCGGACGCGCCGATGTTCATTTGATTGGACAGTCGTATGAGGATGTTTCTGATTTGCTGGAACTCTTGTGTAGTCAGGCCGCTGTCCACCAGGAAGAAGATGTCTGCGAAAGTTTCTGCCAAGGCTGAAAGAAAACAAAGCAACAAGAACAGTCGTTACAACTGGAAACTCAAAGCATCCGCGTCTCACACATTTTTTGTACAAAATACTGATTCATAATTGTTAAACGGTCCCATAGTGTAAAAAATCTTTTGATAGTAAAACAGGCCGAGGTGCTGTATAAATACTGTGTCTGTCAAAATGCTCAATCCACAGAGAAATGCACACAGCCCAAATTCAGAAACTGTCAGTGTTGTGAGCAAGTCATCTTTGCTCAAGTCTCGATATAATTTTTTAAATAAAAAAAAAACTCAAGTCATGTCGAGTCCTTAATTAAGGCAAGTACCTATTTACGTCCGGATTGACGTGTCATTCAGTCCGGACGCGGATTATATGGGACCTTTAAAGCTACGTTTACATGTGGTCGGCTATTTTCATAAACAGACATTTCACCCTCTCCGTTTTCAGAAATAACATTGTGCACACCTGTCAGTTTTCAGAAAAGTGTTCGTTTACACGTACGTACGTATATATGCCGTCAACGGTGTCCAGAGCATGCCAAACCTGTAGGTGGCAGTGTAACGAGGATCTCAAGCCCGCCAATCAGAATCCCAACAACAATATAATAGCAACAACAGGAACGACTCACCTCCTCTTTCTCTCGCATACTGTGACGTTGGCTCGTTGTTTACATGCAAATGTGACAACGAAGTTTTCTAAAATCTCCACTCTGGCCGGAGTTTTTAGAAAGAATCGTTTTCAGAGGCGAATTCTACGTTTGCGTGTAAACGAAGGGCACAAACGAAGGGAAATGTCTCTGTTTTTCAAAATAACCATGTACGTGTAAACGGGGTATAAGTTTTGGCATTCACTGTTCACAAGAACTTTACTTTTCATCACCACAAGTTCTTCAGAATTGCCTTACCTTCCCCCTGAGCTACCACAGAGACACAAACAGTCCTCAGCAGACCCTCCGTCAGCCTCTGCAGAGCCTGGTAGCTGTCGATGGAGTGGAGGAAGCGTTTTCGTGGCCGGTTAGCGATGGACTCGAGCTGCTGCAGGTTAGCTTGTCCTACCCCGATACCAAACACGATGACTCCGTGCTGCCTCAGGCGCTGGGCGGGTTGTATAACATCGTCTGTGGAGTCTCCATCGGTGATGACGACAGCGATCTGAGGCACCCGTTGCTTGGCTCGGCTCCCCGCGTCCTCCTTGAAGTACTCCTGCAGGAGGAAGTCGATGGCCTTGCCTGTTTCCGTGCCTCCTTGTCGGTAGGGAAATGCGTCCACGGCGGCCAGCAGCGAGTTCTTGTCCATGTAATCTTTCAGCAGAAACTCCTTGTAAGTGTCATCGCTGTACTGAGCCACGCCGATCCGAACTTTGTCGGGGCCGATGTCGAGGCCTGCGATGACACTTCGGAGAAACACCTTGATCTCCTGAAAGTTGCTGGCGCCGATGCTGGAGGAGCCGTCGACCAGGAAGACGATGTCGGCCACAGTGGCTTCGGCACATTCTGGACAGGAAAGAGAAAAAAGTCAGCAAGCTGAGAAACATTTAATTCCTCTGTGTGTGCATGTGTTTGTTTGAGCACATAAGTTATATTCTGTGTTCTTACTGTTTATTTTGTCCAACATCTCTAATTTGTCAAGGCTGACTGTATAAAGGTTAGCAAAGCTTTCTTGGTGAAAGTAGACGTAGAGCTGCAAAGATGAATCGATTAGTTGTCAACTATTAAATTAATCGGCAACTATTTTGATAATCGATTAATCAGTTGGAGTCTTTTTTTCGAAAACCTGATCCACATTTTTCACCATTTTCTGACATTTTAGAGACCAAACAACTGATCCACTCACCCAGAACACAATCAACAGATTAATCAACAATGAAATTAATCAGTAGTTGCAGCCCTACTCAGATGACATCGGAGTGAATTCGGTTGGACATTTATATTTCTGAAGAATCAAAAACATTTTGGGCAACAACCAGTACTTGTAATACTTGGCTCTATCATGTCTTAGATACAAGTTAAGTCAGATCGCCACAAGCTGTGTAGTACGACACATTTTACCTTGAGACACTTGCAGGAGTTGTCGTTTGGCTTCCTCTACCGTCGTGCAAAGGGTATGGACGATGCTCTGAGAAATTCCCTGCAGCGCTGCAAAGTCCGAAACGCTGTAGACGTGCTGACTGTGCGGCTCGTTGGCTATGTCTTTCAGCTGCTCTTCGTCTGCATCTTTGATACCAATTGCGTACAAAATGATTCCCCTTCTCCTCAGATCCTGGGCGTGGGACTCCACGTTGTCCTGCGATTTGCCATCAGTGATCACCACAGCGATCTGCGGCACCTTCTGGCCCCTGCGGCTTCCAGCTTCCTCCACAAAGTGATTATTCAGCATGAAGTCCAAGCCTAGGCCCGTCTGGGTGCCGCCCCCCATGTAAGGCAAGGTGTCGATGTGCTGCAGGATGTCGTCCTTGTTCTGAAAGGTATTGAGCAGGAACTCGGTGCGAGGAGTCGTGCTGTACTGCACCAGCCCGATGCGGACGTGCTCGGGGCTGACGTCGAAGCTGTTGACCAGCGTGTACAGAAACTGGCGGATCTGTTTGAAGTTCTCGGTGCCGATGCTCCACGAGCCGTCGACCATGAAGACGATGTCGGCTACAGCCTCTTGAGTGCAGACTGAGAGGGAAGGTTGTCAGGTCATTGAGACGGTCTTGCAGATATGAAGTTAAAGCGCGCTGCAAAGGAAAGCTCTCGCTACCCGAGCAGTTCTTAGTGCTTTTAGAAAGCCAGTGCAGCCAGTGGTGAAAAAGTGTCAGCGTGATTTACCGACAGAAGTGGCGGGTTGCTGGTGATTTGTGCAAGCCAGAGGAAGAAAAAAAATGAGCAGTGTTGTGGTCAAGTTTGTGCACAGGTTGCAGAGGCCGAGTCTGAAAGCACTCACCTTCAGGTGGACTTTTGGGTGCAAAAGCGTGCGAAGGGTGAAAGAGAAGGTGTGTGGCTTACAGCTGGTGTTAATTTTTCCTTCAGACAGTGAGTACGTTTACATGCATACTTAAATTCCACTATTATTGCAAATATCACAATATTCTGAATGTGATACAGGTCATGTGAACAGCATTATCTGTTTGGATATTCAGAATTAGACCTTTTTTCCGAATACGTGTGACGTGTGTGATGTGACGTATTATTCAGCTTTTAGAAGCATTCTTTAGACATGTATTCAGCGCGTTCTGAATCTGCGTCTCAATCAGGTTTTTTTTACTGCAGTTTGTGACAGTTTACGGCCTCTCGCCGGCCGACAGTTTGCAGGGCTGCAGATCCGATAAGAAGGAGAAACACAGCTACTTTTAAACATTATCAAAGACTTGGACATCAACAGGTTTTTGACTTGTTGCAAAAACTTGTTACACGCTGTGTTCACACGCTCCAACAAGTCCTCCACCGCTCTAAACGGGAATATTAGAGGAATATATTCTTTCATTAACTACGTTAACAGCTTAGAAGAAGACTGTCTTTCTCAGAATAAGAGCAAAAAAACAGAATATTAAGTGCATGTAAACGTAGTCAGTGTTGGTGTTGCTGAAAGCGTTGACCCAACTCTACCTCTCCTTTAACTTCTCCATGTCACTACAAACTTTTGCAAACCTTACATCAACGTGCCCGGCTGCATAAAACACGTTCAAAGTTTTCTGTACTCTTCATACTTTTGGTTATTCCTACTGGAGTGGAATATATTTTCAATGCGGATCCTGCATCTCCACTGAAAATCTGACTTTCCTGCAAGAAAACAGACTTTGCGTCCCATCACAGACCTGCAATTACAGTCCTTAAACAAAGCCATTTATTTGCCTTGACCGTATTTTCTTTAATAAAACCTTTTCCCAACCATCCTGTAGGCAGATGTTGTGAAAAAGAACTTTAAAAAATGTTGGACATAATCCAGATTTTCGCAGAGTAGTGAAACATTAACATATGGTCTGGCAACAGGGTTGTTAAATACATAAATGTTTTATGCAACGAGGCACTGGTAATCAAAGCAAAGATGAGTTTTGTGCTGTTATGAACCAATTAAGCATCTTATCCAATCCATGTATTCAGCAGGAAACACATTCTTGTGCAGGGTTACTAACAGTGCTCCTAATGTGTTTATAATGAAAACAGAACATTCACCACACACATCTCTGTGAAGCACATTATGTGTGTGTTTAGGCATGTACAGTGTGTGTGTGTGTGTGTGTGTGTGTGTGTGTGCCTACAGGCACACTTTGTATATGCATTGCTTAAACAGATGGTTTTGGGTTGATGTAACGTTGGAGTAGGGGCACGTTTGCCGTGATCCCATATGTGCTGGTATGCAGGAAGTTAAGTGATCGCTGCATAATCACACCCACCTGTCTTTTGAGCGGCGTTGCCGTGGAAACACGCTGCCATGATGAGGCTGAGGAGGAGACCTCGCCTCCCCTCCATGCTGGAATGGCTCTCGGGTTTCTCTCTCTTCCTGCAACACAAAGACAAAGACGGCCATAAACGCTGAGAGTCTGTTTCACATCAGTCGCAGTGGGGCACGTTTGATCCATCGTGTTATAAGTGTCACATGGAAACAGCACATACCCACCATCAAACCTTTGGTTTATTCCCAAGAATATAAACCCCTCTGAGCTGTGGTGTATTGGGCTGCACAACAAACAAGTCTGACATTTTGGGAAATGCCGCATTCAAAAAGGAAATTGCTAAAACCTTTCATGTGTGTGCCAATTTATTCAGGCTGTTCTCATAAACCATTTGTACATATAGCTGAGAAAAGTAAAGCACTGTAGTTGGTATGTATTCCACGTATTTATTACTGTCAGCAGCTCATTAATCCCGCAGTATGTCCTTATTTTGGGCCGGATGTCCGTCCCCTTCCTCTCTCTTTGTGTTGGCGTTCTAACCTCCGGTGGATCTATGGTTAACTGCTCCTCAGATCTCTGCAGGGTAAATCCAGACAGCTAGCTAGACTATCTGTCCAATCTGAGTTTTCTGTTGCACGACTAAAACTACTTTTGAACGTACACATGCTCCACCAAAACAAGTTCCTTCCTGAGACTATTTAGCAGAGGCACCGTGGCTCCGTCCGGAGCTTAGCGCCGCCCAAGATGATTGTGATTGGTTTAAAGAAATGCCAATAAACCAGAGAATGTTTTTCTGCTATCCAGGAATGCTGTGTGGACTAGTCAGACCCAGAGGAAGGACTGGCAATGCGAGACTAGCAGCACATTGACTGCTGCTGTATAAGAGCGTGAAGATCCTCGTAGGGAGGAGGTTGGGGGGGGGGGTTTGGCTCCTAAAACACAGGGCTTTCAAGCCGGGGAGCAGAGTTCATGTCCTGAAGAAGTTAAGGAGAAAACACAAGACTTTCACCCAGGAAACAGGTGTTCATGTCCTGAAGAAGTTAAGGAGAAAACACAAGACTTTCACCCAGGAAACAGGTGTTCATGTCCTGAAGAAGTTAAGGAGAAAACACAAGACTTTCACCCAGGAAACAGGTGTTCATGTCCTGAAGAAGTTAAGGAGAAAACACAAGACTTTCACCCAGGAAACAGGTGTTCATGTCCTGAAGAAGTTAAGGAGAAAACACAAGACTTTCACCAGGAAACAGGTGATCATGTCCGGGGAGTACTACTTAAGGTGACCAGTGTTTTAACCCAAATCATAATCTTTTTTCTAATCTTAACTAGTCGTTTTGGTGTCTAATCTCGTTCTCGCATGGCGCTCACCTTTTGTCGGCTAAACTCATCTGTAACGGCCGCTGTACCCGGCTCACAGTCACCTTTTCTCGGCTAAACTTAACCGCTAAGACCACTAAACTTATCTGGCCGGCGCACACTGTAATTCCATGTGATACCATATACGAATTGGTGTCCATATGTTTTTGTAAGGTATCAATCGATAGAGATACCATTGAATGAGGTATTAAACAGGTTTACTTCAGATATGTGGTAAATTAATGGATACATTAATTGATTGTAATATATGTTTACAGTGTAGGTTTAATTGGTTTTCTACATCAACTAAGAGGTTTTCAATGAGTAAAAACCCCTCAACATTTACAAAATATCTTCACAGATACCCCTCAATTTAAGCTTTAAATGCAACCTTCATTTTGAAATGAATTCAGGGGTTCACCCTGAATGTATAAGCCAATGAAGTATAATATATCAAGGGGTGAAAACCTCTGAAAATGTATCATGTTATTAATACCATCCATAAATGTTTACCTTAATTTATAACATAAAGTATGTGTTTTATTCTTAAATGAATCTGATATGACGGCTTCATTTTCTGTGTAAAAGTCAAAGTTGATCACAAGTGACCAGACACTGAGCCGTGAATAGGCAGAAATATGACTCCACTCCGGCTGCGATCAGCCCCTTCCCACTGATTTCGACAGTTCATTTTGAACCCTGCAGTCCCGACCTGGCAGCTTTGTAACCTTTGAAGGGTGAAGAGTGTGTAAAGTGGGCGTCTTCTGCCAAATCAGTGCAATTATTGATAATTATGCGGCCCTGCACGCTGCCATGAACTCGTCTCCTCCGAGTGACATGAGACCATTACTGCAGCACGGGGATCACGCCGAATAAATCATCAAGTGAGCGTTGAAAGGTCCCCAATGTTCAATGTATGACAGACCATAAATGGCTGCAGAGTGCAGGGAGACGATGAGCCTCAGCACTGCGACTAATCAGATCAGTGTTTTCAGTGAAGATTCAGGAACATTGCAGATCAGACTGCTTAATGGGCAAATGGTTAAGACTAACAGGCCCCAAACATACCCTTAACCAACGTAGGTTATCATGTATTCCCGTCCAAAATTCCTGGACTTTATCACAGGACCATTAGCCTTAGCCCGGGAAAACCCTGACGAACTTCCGGCAAATTTGAGATTTGCTCTGCAAGTCAGTCTGGCCAAGAGCCCATTCAAGCCCATTTCCAATTTTTCCAAATCGAGGCACCAATCACAGCCGTTGAGGCGGGCTTTACACGATGATGATGACGGCGAGCAGTTTTTTGTTTACATTCAACATGACGGCCACCTGAAGCGCAGAGACCCGTTGATGCTGCTGTCGCTGCTACGTCACTCGGATCATTGGTCTGATTGGTTGAAGGACTATCCAATGGCGCCCAGAGGCATTTGAGTGGCGTCCATTGGTGACGGCCCTTTGGAAATGGGCTGTGAATGAACCTTCCCCAGACCCACGCTCAGTTACAACTGAGAAGGGTCTGGTGTCAACCAGGCTACATTAGCAGATTACGGGTCTGGCAATGAGTAATGAAAATGGCCCAACTCGAGGGGCAGCACCAAGCATGCATTTGAAAATCTCACTGCACGCAATGGGATAACCCAGATAGGTTTGCTTTCTCCTATCGCAGAATGCATCTGTGGTGTAGCCGGACCTTTACTCCACAATGCTGTGGAGATCTGGCAATGCGAGACTATGCATCCTTGACTGACTGTTCAGAGAAATCACTGATTAGAAACAAATACTTTTTGCAAGTCACACAACCACCGAGCCAAACTTCATTCAAACTTCATAACTCCTCCGATGTGCTGATGTTTCCCTCCCTTTCCTTCCCGGTGTCCTCTGTATTTCCACAGAATCCTGCCGCCCTGGCAGCCAGAAGAGCTCAAAACATTCAAAACATAACCACACGTTTAAAACATTTCTGCCGCACAAGATCCAGAAGACCAAAAGCCGTCCTCTCTTGTCCATCTGGTTGTGCTTACTGCCTAATAGAGCCATTTCCTTTTATCTGGGGGCAGCAGACACTGTCTGACCACATCACAGCTCAGAGGGACGGGAAATTGTTTTAAAATATGTGAATTGACTTGATGATGATGCCGCTGCAGACGGAGAAGATCGTAACATCTCTCTCTCTTCAATCTCAGGCTACATTCACGCTGCTACGTGTTAATTTTTGAGCGGCATTTTGAGACAAACACGATCTCCGTCCACACAAGAGTTTTAGCCCTGGTAGCAGAACTAATCTGCATCATATTAACACGTCTGACAACACATATCACATGGCCATTCATGCATACACTGGGCACGTGCGTGGCGGTGTAAACAGGAAGCAGATCGGCCAATACACACTGGGGGCGTGACCAATAAACGACACAAAAATGCAAAATCATTGCCAGCGAATGGAGTGGAGTGACGGGGGTTAACGTTAGCTCTGGAGACTCCAGCTTGTCTCTGGTAAACGCTGCCTTTGTCAAGGTTGAAAGGAGTTATAAAGTTTGCTGTCTGTAATACAGCTGGGTCAGCCTTCTACGTACTTTCGCTCAATTTTCATTTACCTTCACTACTCCGTCTGGGTTTGGGGTATATTCTTGGGTTTTCTCCGACCAAATCTTTACCGGTCCAATCAGCGAACAGAGTGAGTGGCTGAGAACGATGACGTTGAGGACGTGCGCTAGTTTGAGTTGTAGTTCCGTAATGGCGGCGGAGAAAGATGCGAGCAAAGCCATTCGGTCCGCTGTGGCAACGCTGCCAAATATCCAGAAGTTAAAGCCCGAGCTGTTGTTGAGTTGTGTTGGTGGCCATGATGTCGTGGCCCTCCTCCCCATGGGGTTCGGGAACAGTTAGATTTTCCAGCTCGCTCCGTTAGTGGTGAAGGCGTTAGCTAAGGCTAACGCTAGCTAGGAAACGCCTCTCGGCTGCTACCGCGCTTTCGCGCACAGAGCACAACATCTATTGCTTTTAAACCGCAGCCGGGATATATACAACCGTGTGGCATCTTGTCCTATCGCCTCACGTTGCAGTAGCTGCTTCTGCTGTTCACTTGCTTCTTGATTCTTCTTTACCAGTAGTCTCTTCCGGCAATAGATGTTGTGCTCTGTGCGTGATTTGGCGGGATCTCACGCGATAGCGCGGTAGCAGCCGAGAGGAGTTTCCATCAGGCAAGTGTTATTTAAATATACTTGGTATTACTGCTGTAGTTACAAACTTTCTAATGCCTCGTTTTATAAGTACAGAAACTATTTGTAAAAGTTTGGTTTCATTCCGGGCATTATTAGTGTGGCAATTTACGAGATACAAACGTGGATCCATTAGCGCGTGCACTAAGCTAACCAGCTGATAATGCTAACTTGACCAACATTATAACAAGGGAAAAAAAGATTATGGGGGGTGTTTGGCTCGAGGTCAAGGTGCAAAGCAGCCTAGGGTGAAATTACTATGAACCATCACTTTAAGATCAGAGGATGTTGAGTGGATATCACAGACTGCTTTATGTCAAAGTTTAGTCAGGATATACTGTTCTGAAAACCATTTAAACATTTTTTTCAAATGCTTTAAAATTGAATAAAATTCAATTAAAGTAAGCATATATTTCACCTGCTCTCCATGCATTAATGTTCATTTTGGGCAATTTTATTGAAAGAAACCCATATTTCTGATATAAAAAACTTTGAAAATGGGTGAAATTCGTCCCGAGGACACCACAAGGGTTACACCAATCACAGTCGTCTTTGGCGGCGCTAAGCTCCAGACGCAGCGACGGTGGCTCTGCTAAATAGTCTCAGGGAGGAACTTGTTTTGGTTGTTTTTGTTTGCACCATACAAAAGAAAACGCCGCATACAACATTACATGAAGTAAACTGTTGGGAGGCACGTAGTAGGAGCTGAAACAGATAAAAAGATTTGTGCCTTAATGTGTAATGTAGTCAAAACATTGAAAAAAAAGAGTTAGACACGTCGAAAAAAGCGTCAAAAACAGGTGACATCTTGCCTATAGGGCATCAAATTGGTTTAGGTAAGCCCTGTGTGCGTGCAGCCCCCCCCACCCCAAACATGTTTCAGGCCTGCGTTTAATCACCCAACAAGCGGCAGAGGCCTCCTAGAGCGGAGTTTAATGCGAAGCATGTGAAGGTAATCACAGCCGAGGGCTCCAGTGACAGGCTGATGGAGAGGAGTCAGAATCTATACACATCACGTATTTATACAGTCAGAGTTTGAGCCGCTCGCTCCGGTTCAGCTGTATACATGAAGGGCTTGATGTTAAGGAACGAGGGGCCTCGTTGTTTAGAGCTGAAATCCGGCTCACGGGACTGTCGAGAGCTGAGAGAGTCTGACGGTTCCCCGTAGGTTGGCTGAAGGCCAGTATCTGTGCTCCATTTAGCGCTGTTCAGACCAGGCTCAGGCTACATTCACGCTGCTACGCTTTCATTTTAACCCCATGAAGTTTTCTCGGCGACATTAAAGAATGACTTGTTTATTGCTTAGACCAGTGGTTCTCAAACTTTTTTCATTAATGTACCCCATTTGACTTGTGTTTTTAACCAAACAGCAGCCATGTGACTGAAAAACATTTAGATGCTGATGAAAACAAGGCAACAAAAACTTAAAAAAAACAAAAAGTCGGTAGAAAGAAGGAAGTAAGGCAAGAATAGGTGGAAATAGTTTAAAAAACTTAGAAAACAGCAACAAAAACGTCATAAAAAGCGACAGACTTCCTCCACAGCGCTGCGGAGGAAGGTCTGGCTAGTCCACACAGCATTCCTGGATGGGAGAAAAACATTCTCTGGTTTATTGGCATTTCTTTAAACCAATCACAATCATCTTGGGCGGTGCTAAGCGCCAGATGGAGCCACGGTGCCTCTGCAAAATAGCCTCAGGAAGGAACTAGTTTTGGTGGAACGTGTGGACGTTTAAAAGTTGTTTTAGTCGTGCAACAGAAAACTCAGATTGGACAGATAGTCTAGCTAGCTGTCTGGATTTACCCTGCAGAGATCTGAGGAGCAGTTAACCATAGTCCTCACAAATCAGCCGGAGGTTAGAACGCCAACACAGAGACAGAGGAAGGGGACGGACATCCGGCCGAAAAGAGGGACATCCGGGCGGCAACAGAGCAATCCCGGAAATGGAAAGTCGTGGATATAGAGCAGTGTTTCTCAAATGGGGGTACATGTACCCCAAGAGGTACTTTGGAGGACTGCAGGGGGTACATCAGCGTTTTTTTCTAAGTTTTTTATGCTTTTTGTCACTATTTTCGACCTGTTCTTGCCTTCCTTCCTTCCTTCCATCCTTCCTTCCTTCCTTCCTTCCTTCCTTCCTTCCTTTTTTCTACGGTCTTCTTTTTTTCTCCAAGTTTGTCGCAGTTTTTTTTTCAAAAAACAATTCTGCCTTTTTCAAGGTTTTTGTCACTTTTTTTTAAGTTTGTCTTCCTTCTTTCTATTGTGTTTTTTTTTTTACAAAAAGTTTTCTACGTTTTTGGTACTATTTTCCACCTATTCTTGCCTCACTGACCCAAGTTTTTACGTTTTTTGTCGCCTTTTTCCATCAGCATTTAAATGTTGTTCAGTCACATGGCTGCTGTTTGGTAAATCTATCGCTGGTCAGGGGGGTACATGGCTTAAAATCACAATTCAAATGGGGTACATTATTGAAAAAAAGTTTGAGAACCACTGATATCGACTATCAGCATCTAAACTCTCCAGAGACGGTCACGGAGACGGAGGAAAAGAGCAGAGGGGAAACTGTGCCATTTAGGGTCTCAGACGGTCACTGATCCCAACGCTTCATACTCTTGATTTTATGCCGCAAAAGATCACAACAATTGTGCCGTTAAAAATGCAAGCAAACTTCCTTTAACGAGGAAAACACATTGTTAAAACACTGAGAGTTTGCAGCTGCTCTCGCGGTGTTTATCATCAGCTGTGGGCTCTTTCTTCACAGACCCACCAAGAGGAAAATCTGTCCCGGAGGCTCGGCAGCGCCTCAATTAGGACTGACCCTGGATGAGATTACTCTGCCTGTGACACTTAGATTCACATCTTGGAAGCACATGTTTGAACTGTACTGCTGCAGAACGAAAGGCCCTGCAGCGGATTGTGAGGACGGCTGAAAAGATCACTGGGGCCTCTCTTCCCTCCCTCTCTGACGCAAAGCCATAAGCATTGTTAAGGACACAACACACCCGTCCCGTGCACTCTTCCCCTCACTGCCATCAGGTAGAAGGTACCGCAGTATAACTGGCCGCACCTCCAGAATGGGGAAGAGCTTCTTCCCTCAAGCAGTCAGACTGTTGCACAACAAAACATGATGCACATTCTTCACACTGAACTGAAATGCGATCCTGCACTTTTTTCTCTGCTGCTAAATTCTATATATACTACCTTCATACCTCACGGTGAACCTAACTTATAACGATCACTGCTGTCCTGTCCCTTGTCTGTCTTAAATGCTCTACTTTAAGTAGTAATTGCACTTTCTGTTTAATCTATAATGTGTGTGCACTAAATGTAGCCTTTCTCAAATGTCGTTTTTATTTATTTTAAACGTAACAGCGTGCTCAGCGTGTAACACCACTTGATCCATTCTGAGGCACTGTTTGCAAAAAGTCTTTACTGTGTTATCTCACTTGATTCCTCACATGAGGAACCAGCTCGCAACGGTGGAATGTAACTAAGTACATGTACTCCAGTACTGTACTTCAGTCCAGATGTTGAGGTACTTGTACTTTACTTGAGTCTTTTCTTTTCATGCCACTTTCTACTTCTACTCCGCTACATTTCAGAGAGAAATATTGTACTTTTTACTCCACTACATTCATCTGTTACAGCTTTAGTTACTAGTTACTTTAGTTACTAGTTACTTTACACATTAAGATTACTGCACACAGAACACATGTAGTTTATAAAATCTGATGTTTGATTCTAAAGTAAACTAGCCGACAATATAACGACTACAAGTCCAGCTGACATGATTAGACTGTTAAACACACAACTGGTTGGATCCTTTACACTTTCTACAATGGGAGGATTTGGCATTACTTTTGTATATATTATTTTTGGGCATTTAGGCCTTTATTAAATAGGACAGCTGAAGACTCGAAAGGGGAGAGAGAGGGGGAATGACGTGCAGCAAAGGGCCGCAGGTTGGCGTTGAACCTGCGGCCGCTGCGACAAGGACTGAGCCTTTGTACATGGGGTGCTCACTCTACCAGGTGAGCTATCCAGGAGCCCTGATTTGTCTTTACTTTTAATACACTAACTACATTTTCCTGACGATACTTACAGACTTTTTCTAATTTCCGATGCAGGGCTTTTACTTGTAACAGAGTATTTTTTACAGTGTCGTATTAGTACTACTTAAGTAAAAGGACCTGAATACTCCTTCCACCGTTTGTAACACTAAACTCTAGCAACACTTGCAGGAAATCCAACGCCGTTATTGTAAGACAACGCCTTCTGGCTTGTGGCTGTAGTCGCTGTCAGCATGCATGAAAACACAGCTCCTCGGGGCGACCCAAGCTCACCCAGTAAGACGTCCTTTGCCACTGCCCTGTGGCCCTTTGCTGCGTGTCATCCCCCATCTCTCTCCCACCTTTCCTGTCTATCCACTGCCACTACAAATGAAGGGAAAAAAGCCCCAAAAAAGAATAAAAAATAAATAAATGGACCCTGTACGGCGCTGAAACACACTAACGTGTCAGTCAGAGAAAAACAACCCCTCAGTCAAACCTCAGCTGTGCATTGTCAAACACCAGCCCCCGCCTCCCCCCAAACCAGAGCTTCACATCCCCAAATACCAGCGCTGTGCGTTTTCCTCCCCCTCCTGTGATTGGCTGTTGCTGATTGCCCTGTTTGAAAAGCAGATGTTTGCGTTCTGGATAATCTAAACGGAGGAATACGTCTTTTTCTGACGTATGGTGGCCATGTTTGGACCGGCGCTGATGGAAAACAGCCACGACTCACTGAACCCTGGGCAGTTTAAAACGGCAGTCACACAAAGCGAGGCTTGGCTGTGGGGTTTAAGGAGAAGAAAGTATGACGGGATTGTTATAACCCAGGTGCACAAATCAGTAACTCTTGAACAGAAACAAACAGAATATGGCAGCACAAAGACCTGAAGTTAATCCAAGAGTCTCGCTCCAAAAAACAATCCTGATCATTTAGATTGACTGTTTATTTGACACAGCAGCATGTGTTCCCTGAATCAAAAAGTATGTGTGTGTGTGTGTGTGTGTGGGTGTGTGTGTCTGTGTATGTGATGTGTGTGTCTGTGTGTGACTATGTCTGTGTGTGTGTGTGTGTGTGTGTGTGTGTGTGTGTGTGTGTGTGGGTGTGTGTGTGTTCTTGTTTAACTATATTCGTGGGGTCCAACAATTCCGGGAGTCCAGTATACTTGTGGGGTCCCGACAGCTTTGTGGAGCCAAAATGCTGGACCCCACAAGTTTAAAGGTCTGTTTGAGGGTTAAGACTTGGTTTTAGGATTAGGGTTAGTTGTGATTAGGCATTTAGTTGTGATGGTTAAGGTTAGGGTAAGGGGCTAGGGAATGCATTATGTCAATGACGGGTCCCCACAAAGATAGTGAAACACACATTGGTGTGTGTGTGTGTGTGTGTGTGTGTGTGTGTGTGTGTGTGTGTGTGTGTGTGGTTATGGTTACGGTAAACCGGATGTTTAAAGTGAATGCTAATTGTGTTATGCTGCCTATTACAGTGTTAGGGGCTTAAATGTCATACATACACACATACACAGATACACGGTTGGTCTGACGATTATATTTGAGTCAGAAGCAGAAAAATAATTAAGCGGTGGTGTTTTGGTTCAGAGCCTCAACCAGCTGTTGACTGACGACTGCCAGAAACAATCAGAGAGTCTGGCAGCGCCGAACATCTCGAGGTTTACCGAGTTAACTCAGAGTTCTTGCTCTCTAAGTGGCTTTAAAACAGAGAGGGAGCTCAGAAAGAAAATAATGAAATCTGCTCAAACCTGTCAGACTGTCCTCCAATGAGAGCGGATGATGATTCTCATTAACCTGTTTGTAAGCAGCGGTGGAAAGTAACTAAGTACATGTACTCCAGTACTGTACTTCAGTCTAAATGTTGAGGTACTTGTACTTTACTTGAGTCTTTTCTTTTCATGCCACTTTCTACTTCTACTCCGCTACATTTCAGAGAGAAATATTGTACTTTTTACTCCACTACATTCATCTGTTACAGCTTTAGTTACTAGTTACTTTACACGTTAAGATTCCTGCACACAAAACACATGTAGTTTATAAAATCTGATGTTTGATTCTAAAGTAAACTAGCCAACAATATAACGGACTACAAGTCCAGCTGAGATGATCAGACCATTAAACACACAACTGGTTGGATCCTTTACACTTTCTACAATGGGAGGATTCTTCTTTACTTTTAATACTTTAACTACATTTTCCTGATGATACTTACAGACTTTTGCTAAAGTAACATTTTCACTGCAGGATTTTGACTGTAACATAGTATTTGTAGTGTTGTATTAGTTTTTTTTACTTAAAGCTACAGTGCGTAGTTTCTGTCGCCCCCGTGAGGAATTTTAAGTAATGACAACAAAGAAACTGTCGGCGTGTCCACATGATACAAGCCTTCCGTGATCACTCCCCCCATTATCTTCACTGTCTTATGATGCGGGCCAAAGCACCAGCTAATGCTGCGTTCCAGACACAATTTTTAGCCCGCAAGTTACGACTTCAAGTCACGACTCACGACTTGGTAGTGTTCCAGGCAAAGTCACCACAAACCCTTCTAGCTAGCATTAGCGTTAGCTAGCATTAGCGTTAGCTAGCGTTAGCTGATACTAGCGATTTCTAGTCTGTGACATATTTTGGGCTTCATTTAATAAACATAACCTGTAGTAGTACACAATCGTATGTGTATTGTTTTGATTACAATGTGCAGAATTACTTTACGTTGCCTATTTATGTCTATTTATTTCTATTTCTCACCGTTAATCACCGGCGTCTGTACAGCATCAACAGGAGTCACCATTGTTGTTTATGTGTGTGTGATGTCAAAAACTGTAACTGGGAGTACAACGAACTCTGTGTTTGATTAGTTTAGTCTGGATTCAGTCAGTTTGAACCTGTGAACCTGCTGATGATTTTTTTTATAGCTGCAAAAAGACTTTTGTTTTCCTCCTTCTTGTTTGTGATTTGACGGCACTCTTTGTTTGTTAAATGTTGCCAATCTCTCGGTCAAATCTACCATGAAAAAGACAAATGCCAAGCCAGTGTTCAAGGGAAAACTTAGGGCCAAAGTTAACAAGAAAGTGATGTAAAACAGATGGTTATAGAGCCAAAAATTAAAGTCAGGCCCAGCCGATATCTGCATGAGTTTCTCATTAGGAATTTCCTCAGCTGGACTTGTAGTCCGTTACATTGTTGGCTAGTTTCATTCATAATCAAACATAAGATTTTATAAACTACATGTGTTTTGTGTGCAGGAATCTTAATGTGTAAAGTAACTAGTAACTAAAGCTGTAACAGATGAATGTAGTGGAGTAAAAAGTACAATATTTCCCTCTGAAATGTAGCGGAGTAGGAGTAGAAAGTGGCATGAAAAGAAAATACCCAAGTAAAGTACAAGTACCTCAACATTTGGACTGAAGTACAGTACTGGAGTACATGTACTTAGTTACATTCCACCGCTGCGAGCTGGTTCCTCATGTGAGGAATCAAGTGAGATAACGAACACAAACACAGTGATTCTCACATGGGGGAATGTGTAATAATTCATAAAATAATTATACTATATTAATGAATGAATTAAGGGATGCTAAAAATTTTAAAATGTAGCATTTAACTGTTTTCTAGTTGTTGTACCAGACCATTGTTCCTCTTTATAGACTCCTTCTTTGGACCTTTTCTTACCTTCTTTCTACTGTCATTTTTTTGTCACATATTTCAAAGTTTGTTGCTATTTTATGTTGCCTGCCTTCCTTCCTTCCTTCCTTCCTTCCTTCCTTCCTTCCTTCCTCCCTTCACTTTCTGTCAACCTATTCTTGCCTTCCTTCCTTCTGTCTTTTTAAAACGTTTTTGTCGTCTATTTTCATCAGCATTTGAATGTTTTTCAGTTACAAGTCTGCTGTATTCTTCCTCTTTATGTAAACTTTTGTTTTTCAATCT
Organism: Sander lucioperca; assembly: GCF_008315115.2. NCBI lineage: Eukaryota > Metazoa > Chordata > Actinopteri > Perciformes > Percidae > Sander > Sander lucioperca. Next base: position 18,705,139 of record NC_050182.1, on the reverse strand, counting down.
AAAATGATTGGCAATGGTTAGGGGGTACTTGGCTTGAAAACACAACTCAGAAGGGGGTTAAGAACCACTGTCTAACAGCAAACAGAGACAAGGTTTATGGCTCTCAGGCAAGATTAAAGCACAAAAAGAAGAGAAAAAGTATCCTCTGAATGCCCGCCATTGTGCTTTGATTATGCACACTTGGGCCCCTATCCTGCACCCGGCGCAGCGCAGCACAAAGCCCGATGCAGTTGTCTTTGCTAGTTTAAGACCGACACAGTTGTCAGTCTCCCGTCCAGCGCCCGCAGCGTTTAAATATCAAATGCACCTGCACCATCTGTGGCCCATGGGCGTGCTGGTCTTACAGGGAGGTGTGTTCAGGTGCATTCTGGGCGTGCTGGTCTTACAGGGAGGTGTGTTCAGGTGCATTCTGGGCGTGCTGGTCTTACAGGGAGGTGTGTTCAGGTGCATTCTGGGAGTATTGCTATCTTGAGGCAGCGGGAAGTGATGGCACCATTGACCAACAAAAACCTGGTCTAAAGTCAATAACGCAGCATTTCATTGTTATTTTAACAGAGCATTAGTAAAATGCTCCTAGGCTCGTGCACAGCACACACACTATGCTTGTTACACACACAGGGACGCACAGCAGCACACACACATGCAGAAGATTACAAATAAAAATATTACGGTGCAAATCCTCCATCATAACAGCAATGCTCCAAGGTCCAAACACGCCTGGCTTTTAAAGGGAATGGGAGATGATCTCTGATTGGTTGATTGCATGTTACGCCCAAAACACACCTCTGATTAATGAAGACACTAAGGACAACCCTTTAGAACCATGCACCCGGCAGACGGACCCTTTTTTCCACTGTCAAACTAGCAAAAGTAGATTTGGCCACGCCCTAAACACACCTGCGCCAGACGCTTCACGGCATGCGCTTAGATCGTTAAAATAGGGCCTGAGGTTGTTACGGCTCATTTAAAGTGTCGAGTGTGTGTGTTGTGATGCAGAGAGAGCCTGAGGGGGAGAGAGAGAAACCAAACAACTGGCAGACGGCCTCACAGCGGTGAGTGCAAGTGATGTCATGATGATGTTATGATGTCATACCTGGCACAGGTTCAGCGTCCGGCTCAAAGGCACTTCAGCCGGAGGACAGGGAGTCTGAAGATGCTGAGGGAGACAAGAAAGAAAGACGTTATTAATACACAGAGAGAGAGCTCAACAAACACTAGTCTGTATCCACAACGTTCCACTTCTGGGATTGCTCCCTAACCCTAACCCTAACCCTACTGGATGTCTCTCATTTCAGCCAGATGTCCGTCCCCTTCCTCTGTCTCTGTGTTGGCGTTCTAACCTCCGGTGGATTTGTGAGGACTATGGTTAACTGCTCCTCAGATCTCTGCAGGGTAAATCCAGACAGCTAGCTAGACTATCTGTCCAATCTGAGTTTTCTGTTGCACGACTAAAACTACTTTTGAACGTCCACATGTTCCACCAAAACAAGTTCCTTCCTGAGACTATTCAGCAGAGGCACCGTGGCTCCGTCCGGAGCTTAGCACCGCCCAAGATGATTGTGATTGGTTTAAAGAAATGCCAATAACCCAGAGTACATTTTTCTCCCATCCAGGAATGCTGTGTGGACTAGCCAGACCCTCCTCCGCAGCGCTGTGAAGGAACGTCTGACAATGCGAGACTAAACAAACATTGATACTAATAGGATGACGCAGCAGCTGAGCGAGTGACTGAGTGTGGTGTGTGTGCATTTAAACAGTTTGAACTAAATAACTGTGGGAGACGGAGCAGAAACCATGACTCAGCACGGCTGGGTGGGCTTTATTTTTATCCTTTAAATGCAACTTTCTGAGCGGTCTGTGTATAAACCGGATGCAGCTGAAGTATGGGCGTAGATTTAACTTCTAAATAACGTAGTTAGTGATCAGGTAGTGGAGTTTGTACAAATATTTAGCGAGTGACTCTGACAAAAAGTTGACCTTCGTGTATCATGTCGATGCGGTGTGTGTAAGAAAGCCAACCAGCGCTTGTATTTCTTTCATAAGTTTTGAAATGTTAACATTGTTGTGATCAAGGCCGGCTGCACATTGGCTGCGTGGCGTGAGCGTGGCGTTTCTGTTGTGTGGCGGCTGCGTGGATTTTTCTATGTCTTTACACACCAGAAAGGTGTCTGACGCAGCGCTGCTGCTGCTGCTAGCCTTGTCTGTACACATGGATGTTTCCCATTGACAACATCGGCAGTGTTGACGGCAAAATAGGCTCCAGAATATCTCGTTCTGTATTGACAGGTGCAGCCTTTGAAAAAATCGCTAATTATTTATTATTTTTTTTAAATTACATTTATATCTGCATTTATGTCCAAACCTAGAGACTTTCAAACATCAACATGTCATTAATTAATATGTATTTGTGTCAAAATGACATATAAACATCTTTTCTTATTCTATTTTGCCTGGAAACGCTTCCAACACGCTTGCATGAAAACTAGGCGTCGGTCCTATTTCTAGCATGCAGGCGTTTGCGGCATTTGAGCCGTGCGCGTCTCGCAGGCAGTGTGCAAGCTCTAACCGGTTACCATGGGAGCCGAAATAAAAACGGACACGCCACGCAGCTGACACGCTCACGCCACGCAGGCAGTGTGAAGACGGCCTAAGGCTGCACGACATGAGGAAAATATGCGATAAATGAAGCATAGCATGAGGTCTGGCAGGTCACGGAGTCAAGCTCGGCTATTATCTCAGCTCATAGCTCCAAATTCCAGGATTTTTTAAGTGGGGTTGCACACGGGGGGGTCAGCATAGGAAATGTGTTTAGAAATATAGAAAATATTGGATAGGATAGAACAACCCAATGCCATTTTACTACATAAAACACATCACATTCATTATTAATTTGAATATTTTCAACAAATTGTATATCTAAATACAATACAAGAATTTGGATAGTCACCCTGTTGGGGCTCTGCAAGCGAGACTCTCTTGGTTCCTCCCCCGTCTTCCCCACTGCCTGCTGATTGTCGTATCGGTTCTGGACTGTTCAAGGGTGTCACCACGGCAACGTGCTGTGTTATCGCTATAACATTCTGCGGACTGGGACACTAGTGGGACTGGCGGGCTGTGCGTTTCTCAGCAGGCCAAACTCCCCCAACCTACCCTCTCCCCAGTCCCACGCCTTCGCCGCTAAATGTGCAACTGTACATTTATGTTATGTTATGTTATGTTATGTTATGTTATGTTATGTTATGTTATGTTGTGTTCAGCAGTGCAAATGTACTGTTTGTGTGCTTACGTGCTGAGGTGTTTTTTCCTGTTCCCACACTGTTCTTATCTTTATGAGGATAGTCTGAGAGTTGCTTTTTTTCCCCTCTCCTCTCCTCATGTCATGCTGTATTGTCCCTGCGAGAGTTAAGAGAGAGTTGTGATGGCGCCGCATATGGCGACTCGGTGTGTCTGTGCGTGTTGCTTTAATGTGACATGCACCTACAACACCAGGACAAATTCCTTGTGTGTGTAAACGTACTTGGCAATAAAGCTTTTTCTGATTCTGATTCTGATTCTGATCATGGAAACATTAACTGGTCACGTGACGAGGGCTGGGAAGATTTATTTTTTACAGAAGCGTATAAAAATAATGTGCAATACACTTACAATAGGAAACAGAAGAGAAATAAAGTGCAGTACACCATGTATTTCTTACAGCGACGAGTGGCAGACATGCAGGACCTGTACCCTGGGCCAGCCCATGGATCAACATGACAGTTAAGAAAAAATGTGTAATGTCCGCAACACTGCTTTAAACTCCCGTATTTAATATAAATGCAACGTTTCGACCCTACTGAAGAAGACCCAGTAGGGTCGAAACGTTGCATTTATATTAAATACGGAAGTTTAAGGCAGTGTTGCGGACATTACACATTTTTTCTTTATAAGTATTTTCATTTGTCCTGCACCTGCCAGAAGGTGGGATGTGCACACAATTACTTTTATAAATTAAATCAACATGACAGTTACCACGTTGAAAATGAGAAGTTGCAGCGTTTGACAGAATCTGAAGGCAGGGGCGGAGTTTTTCTACATGCACATTTCTGTTTGTCCATCTTTCCATCACTCTGAGTGCTTTCTAAAGTTTTCGTTCGAGCGAGCAGACGAGTGTAAACAGAACCAAAGTGTCTTCCTGATGGGAGACCAAGTTCCACCCTGAGACCAGATAAACAGGAAATCATCCGTCGCGTTATCAGCCAACGGCGAGCCTAGCCAGCGACAGAGTCTCTGCTGAGGAATCATCCGTCTGTCTCTGTGTGTGTGTGTGTGTGTGTGTGTGTGTGTGTGTGTGTGTGTGTCTGTGTGTGTCTGTCTGTCTGTGTGTGTGTGTGTGTGTGTGTGTGTCTCTGAGTGTGTGTGTGTGTGTGTCTGTCTGTCTGTCTTTGTCTGTGTGTGTGTGTGTGTGTGTGTGTGTGTGTTTGTGTGTGTGTCTGTGTCTGTGTGTGTGTGTGTGTGTGTCTGTGTGTGTCTATGTGTGTGTGTGTCTGTGTCTCTGTGTGTGTGTCTGTGTCTCAGTGTGTGTGTGTGTGTGTGTCTATGTGTGTGTGTTTGTGTCTGTGTCTATGTGTGTGTGTGTGTGTGTGTGTGTGTCTGTGTGTGTGTGTGTGTGTGTGTGTGTGTGTGTGTGTGTGTGTGTGTGTGTGTGTGTGTCTGTGTGTGTGTGTGTGTGTGTGTCTGTGTCTATGTGTGTGTGTGTGTGTGTGTGTGTGTGTGTGTGTGTGTGTGTGTGTGTGTGTGTGTGTGTGTGTGTCTGTGTGCATGTGTGTGTGTGTGTGTGTTGCTGTGTCTCTGTGTGTGTCTGTGTGTGTGTGTCTGTGTGTGTCTCTGTGTGTGTGTGTCTGTGTGAGTCTGTGTGTGAGTCTGTGTGTGTGTGTCTCTGTGTGTGTGTGTGTGTGTGTGTGTGTGTGTGTCTCTGTGTGTGTGTGTGTGTGTGTGTGTCTCTGAGTGTGTGTGTCTGTGTGTGTCTCTGTGTGAGTCTGTGTGTGTGTCTCTGTGTGTGTGTGTGTGTGTCTGACTCAGTACAATGCCGTTCCCATTGAATACTAAAAGAACAGAAGTTCCACTGAACTTTATCTGAGCAGTGTCAAGTCATCTCTTTAGCATTTATTAAAACGAGCTCTACCACAATGATCAGTTAACACAAAGACACTGTCCATCTTTAAACAAAGAAGCCTACGTGTGTCTATGGTGTAGTGTCATCAAGCTCATAGAAAGATCCTGCTTAAGGCCAACATTACATTTGAGTTATGGGGATTAAAGCTGGAACTTCCTGGCAGCAGTCTCACCTTCAACACAATAACTGGTTCTAAAGGCCCGTCCACACCAAGAACCAGAACCAGAACCAGAACCAGAACTATACTGATGTGAGCAGTGGTGTAGTCTAATGCAGGGATCTTCAACAGGGGGTCCGAGAACCCTAGGTGGTCCTCAGAGTCAATGTAGGGTGGGCCTCCAAATTATTCTTAATTTTTGAACGTTTTTTCAAAAATTAAAAAGTCTTGACATGAGTCCAACATATTATTAGCAAATATAACTAATAATCTAATACTAATCATAGGCTTACTGGATCAGTGTAACACTTATCAGTTCAATTTTCTAAGCACAAACATACAACAGACATTTGGAAAAACAGAAAAATGGGTTCAAATATCCAATTTTTCATTTTTTTTCCCACCTTGACAAATTAAAAAATTGGATTTTTAAACTGTTTTTCCAATTTTCTGTTTTTATTCAGAGAATCAGAAATTTAGAAAATTACAAAATTGCGTCTGAGCTCCAATTATTCAATACTGTGATGGTATTCTCTCCCTCTACTTTGCGGAATATGCAGGTCATTAACTGCATATGGACCAAAAAAACTAAAAACTAATAGACTTTGGGGTCAGAGGTGATGATGGTTTCTAGTGGGGGGGGGGTAGCTAGGCGGAACGAGGGAGAGAATACCATTACAGTATTTAATAATTGGTGCTCAGATGCAATTTTGTAATTTTCTAAATTTCTGATCCTCTGAATAAAAACAGAAAATTGGAAAAACAGGTTAAAGATCCAATTTTTTTAATTTGTCAAGGCGGAAAAAAAAATATGGATATTGGAACCCATTTTTCTGTTCTTCCAAATGTCCGTTTGTGCTTAGAAAATTGAACTGATAAGCGTTACACTGACCTTACTGGCCTATGGGTTAGGTAGTCTCTAAGGCCATCCACAGATACAGATACACTGTGCCACATGTATGTTTAACATCAAAACATGATTTACAAATTCATGCCAACAATTATTAGGCTTTTTTAATAGCTTAGGATTCTATGCAAAAATACGTATATGTATAAAGGCTTTTAGGCTGCCCTACACGTTATTGTAGGCCCAGTTTAATATGCAACTTCATTTTATACAATATATGTAGTAGGGGGTCCCTGCTCCATCTCTCTTTCAGTTAAGGGGTCCTTGGCTTAAAACACGTTGAAGACCCCTGGTCTAATGTATTGTAGTGGGTATACTGTACTGTATATATGTTGGCATATATATATATATGGGCCAGAATCTGCCTTTGGGGGAGGGGGGGTCTGGGTGTCTTTCCCCAGGGTTATTTTGAGCATCAACGACTTCATTTTCTGCATTCTGATACACTTTTATGCACTAATTTAAGTTGGAAATACCTTTATTTATCCTATGAGAAGGAAAACACAGATGACAATTCAAAATATATCAAAACAATAATGGAAAGTACAGTATGTCGTTGCGTGTCATTGGGTCTTTTTAAGTGGTTATATGGAAATCCTGGAGCTTTCTTAGTGGGTCTACTGCGTATACCTGCGTATCACGTAGACCAGGGGTTTTCAAATTGGGTGAATGTGATCCTTCCCTTAGAGTAGGTAAGGACAGCAGAGCCCCCCCCCTTCCCCAAAATCCTGTCTGCCTGCCCTAACCCACACACACCTCTGCAGTACATGCCATCTTTTGTGTGTCCCAGACAATGAGTCTCAATAACAACTTTTAATATTATATTTGAAGACATTTTATTTCCACAATTTTTAAAAGTGCATTCATGAACGACAGCAAATCATTTCTAATTCATGCAGGCCTAATTGAGGCTACTTTTAAAATCACTGAACATCAGTGGGTCTATCCACAAATCAACAAAACATGCTTAATATGCGTTATGATGCGGGGGAGGGGTCAACCCCCTGAACATTTTGACATTAAACACTTCATTTCCTGCATTCTGGTGAATTTGTATGCACTTATTTCTACCTTTTTCTGAATCAATATGCTGGAAATATCTTTATGTAAAGGGAAACATAGATTACAATCCAAATATAAAAACATAATGGAATATATTGCAGTGAGGGTCTCAGCCATTCTGTATTTCTTTCATCTATTTATTCTCCTGTAGATCGACTTTTCTAATTATATCTGAGTCAGCACACATGTAGCCTAGCATCATTTACTCCTCCCTCCTCATTTGCATCTTTTGTTGAGGAAGTAACCTCCTTAAATGTGCATATGACAATTATTCACCTCAATGATACATTATTCATTTTAATTTATTAATAAACTCCTGGACTGTTATATTTCAGATGTTTGAACAAGATTTCTGCTCATGTCCAAAACTTTGTGCACATTCACATTCAAATATATCTCCTCCCATCTGTGTTCTCTGAGATTTGGAGGAGTTGTGATATTTTGAGAAAAATAAAGTTATAATAGGCTATTACAAGAGTACAGTCACTATATTTCTGAAAATAATCTACCTGCACCATAGCCTGCTGTGCATTACATGATTGCTCTGCTGATACGGTAGATCTCAGACCTCCTGACAGACTCTGAGCCCCGTTTGAGACTCTGATCTCTGAATGAGACAAAGTTTAGGGAAGTGGCTGTACGTTACTCTACATCGGAGGTGGAAAACCAAAACTACGGCAGAAATACACGGAGCAGAAACGGGACACATCTACCGCAGCATGTCGACAGCAGAGCGCATCCATAAACCTGAACCTGCCCTGCTTTTTACAGCGAGAGTGGACACTAAGCGACGTCCGGTTTCATATTTTTTCAAAATACAATCGGGGCTGAAGCCCCGGCAAAATCAGCTGACGCCGCGTCTGTCAGTGGAAACAATGAGGCCACGCTTTTGAGGTGTTGGATGCGGGGCTGCACTGCAGAGAGAAATAAACGCAAGTCGTCCTCCACCTGCAGCCTTGATCTGTATTTGTTTTTAATCAGGGTCAGTGCGGAAAACCATCACTCACACAAGTAGGTGGAGGTGAAGGGGATTAGGACTTTCATAGCCTTAGTGGAGATCTGGGGGAACTCGCTCTCCACAGACAACCTTAACGCGTGATCGGCATTTCTCCCGGTCTCTGTCACACTGCGGCAGAGGTGCAGCCTCGGACCCCGACCAGGTGAAACCTAACTTTAATTCAGGATCATATTTCCTACATTTTTGCTGGGTCCTGTCTCCTCCCTTAATGCTGACTTCTGTTGACTTGGGACAAGGAAATGATGCATTTTAAAGCTAATACACGCACGCACAATTACAGATGTCAATAGAGCTGCATACAGTTATTTTTTCTTCGCGTGTCGCGCCTCCCCTGTGGCTCTTTGGCGCCCCCCAGGGGAGGCGTGCCTCACCTATTGAAAACCCCTGACGTAGACCACACCACTGGATGTGAGCATCCACACTGCTGAACCATAACATTCTGCAAACAGCGAGGTTGAGCACGCGCTGCACGCTCCAGCTGATAATAATACATTGTTGTTTCAACGTACGATTACAGGAATATTTGTAGTAATATCCTACATATTTTTGTGGATTCAGGTACATTTTATGAACCAAAAAAGTCTAGCGCCGGTCCCTGGGGCACCCAGCGGCGCACAGAGCTGTAGAGAGCTATAGAGAGCCGGGGATGAGAGCGGGCGATGCTAAGACATTTTTTCACGTAAAAACCACAGACACGTTTTCCTCTCTGCAGATATACTATCTAGATATTTTGTTGTAGTTGTTTTATTGCTATTTTGTTTTGTATTTATTAGAGTTTACGATGTTTATTTTCTTTTCCTGAATGTGTCATGAAATATTAACCAATTTAATATTTACTTTTGTCTGAGTTCATGGTGTTTTGGACCCCAGGAAGACTAGCTGGATGTCTAGGCAACAGCTAACGGGGATCCTAAAACTTTCCAGGGAATGGAGGAAATCTCGAACCCAAACACAGCAAGCTGAGGGAAAACCAGATCTCCCGGAGAAGCGTGTTGAAGTACGTGAGGGGGAGGTGGGGGGGGGGGGTATGCATCCTGAACTCTCAACAGTGCTGATCTTAATCTGACCGTCTGATTGGTCCCCGCCTCTGCTGACTCTCCCTCTCTAATGACTGTGTATGTAGGAATATAAACTCTGACCAAAAAAGGCTTCTCTCCTGCCGTCTGCATCACACACAAGCACACACACACACACACACACACACACACACACACACACACACACGCACACGCACACACACACACACATACACGCACACACGCACGCACACACACACACACAGGGACACATTCATACTGTACACACGCGCTGACTTGCAGCAGATCTATGATATACACATAGGAGAAAGATAATGTAAACACATCAAAAGTGAGGTGTTTACATTATCCCATTTAAGCCTAACAAATCCTCCGTAGACCGTACGACGATGCCGTTGGTTTGTTCCTCCCGTCTAACACGACCCACAGGAGCGTTTCCCATCATCGGCTCTACACCAGAGAATGGAACGGTTACTTAGTTAGGCTCGTGATGCAGGACGCGACATAGTTAAGTTTGTTCCCTAAAGTAAAAAAAAAAAAATCTTGCCGGTTACGTTATTTACTATATTTAACGGGACACGCATCCCGGTCTCCTGGGTGATAGTCCTGTGTTTGTCATATCTAAACGCTCGCAGTTTTAAACACGCCGTTAACGTTGTGAAGCAGTCTCATTTTGGTTAGGGTTTAGGCACCAAACCTACGGAGTTAAGTTGATAAAAAGATGGAGGTTTGGGTTCAAGTCAGACGTGACTTCACTTCATGAAGGTTACCACGGTGACGCAGAACGTGACGTAGCTCCGTTTGTTCCCTAAAGTTAAAACAAACTCTCGGTTTCCGTTTCTTTTCAAACGGGACATGAACCCCCGGTCTCCTGGGTGAAAGTCATGCGTTTGTTTGCCAAAAACAACGTGGCTCGGCCGTGGCTTGGTAGCGTTGCATTTCCCCCCCCCCGACTCATGTCCTGGTTCTCCTTCTCCAGAAACAACATGACATCAAGGAGAGGGTTAACTTCTCCTGCTCCAGATATCCCACCGTGGTCAGAAAGAACAGGGGAGACACTTAGTTTCTCTCACTATTACTCTATAGCATGGAGTGGCCAATTCATTTCCCCAAGGGGCCACATGAGAAACAGGGACTGTTGTGGAGTAGAGGATGGATACCCGGCCGGGTTCGGACAGATATTTAGAAATGGTGTTCGGGTTCTGGTCGGGCTCGGTCACATCAGCGCGATAAGGCATTGGACATTTTCAATGTAAAACAGCTTATTATGTAGGTGCGCGCCTGTGTTAACGTGCGCTTGTTGCCCTGTGTGCGCTGATGCGCTCATCTGTTGACATTTCCGAATGCCTTCCTACAAACGTACATGTGTCATTAGTATGAGAAAAAAATTTGATTTTAACTGTGTCGGGCTCGGACACAAATATCTTAATGTGTGTCGGGCTCGGGCCGGGTTCGGTTACTGCTCTGTCGGACGCGGGCCGGGCTCGGACAGAAAAATGCGGCCCGATCCGCACTCTATTGTGGAAGGCCGGACCAATAGGCTAAACTCAATTCTGCTCAATATTAATTATATGTCAGGCGGCACATAAAAAAAAAGTCTCTTTTTTCCTCTGGGCATATTAGTGCAGCAGAGTCCAGCAAACACTCTCTCAATAAACGCCCCTTCAGAATATGGCTTACTGTTTTGGCGATTTTGTGGGAAATCACAAAGCTGGTCTTGACTGCTGCATCCCTGGATGCTAGAGCTTAGATCGGACCCAAAAAATCAAGCCCGACCCTACTCGGGCCCGTGCACGTTGTGTCCGAGCCCAGCCCGACACATTAACTGTAACTATGAGCCCGAGCCTGATTTAAACCTGGCACTTTTTTAATCCGTGGGCCGTTATAACTGACGTTCTCAACTACAATTCAGAGTTTAAACTACAGAAATCTGTTTAGAATGATGTTAATGAATAATGCAACAAGGACGAAGCATGTAAACTGCTGTTAGTTTATTCAGAATGGAACGGATCGCAAATGGATCCGAATGAAGAAATGTAAAAAAAAACTCGACCCTATAAGCTCCCTCAGCTGAATAGTGAGGGGAACAGATCAAGGCAGCAACATAATCAAAGACCTGGAACCATATAGGAGACTTTCTGGTCTCTATCACCTAATTAATACTGTCCTTCGCACTGGCCGCACTACCCAGAGCCACGGGAGAAGCTGGAGAGGCTTTCTCCCCACGCAATTATGCTAATAAAGTAGCCTAATGATTAAAAAAACACAAATGCTTGATGAAGGGCCCGGTCCGGCC
>NC_050182.1:18683510-18688510 GCF_008315115.2 Sander lucioperca | reverse complement strand
ATTGTGATTGGTTGAAAGAAATGCCAATAAACCAGAGCAGGTTTTTCTCCTATCTGGAACTTTAGACAACATAGGGATGGAAACGGGAGTGGGACGGGATTCGGGAGTCTTTCTCTTGGGATTTTGCAGGACAGGATTTCTTTTGGGGGGTGGGGGGCAGTCACATGATCGGGATGTGACGGGAGTATTTTCGTGGGCTTGGGATGGGAGCGGCAACTGATTCCCGTGTCACCCTCTAGCGTGGACTAGCCAGACCCTCCTCTACAGCGCTGTGGAACACAATACTTCAGCGAATTTAAGACTTTTTAAGGCCTGAAATTTTGAAAATCTTCGACTTTTTTAGACTTTTTAAGACACCGCAGAAACCCTGTGAAAGGCGCTAACAAATCAAATGTATTATTATTATTATTATTATTATATATGAATAAAGCTGCCTTGATTCTGTTCACATTTGCCATTAATGATCTTCAAACATTCTGGTTCTGATATTATATATAATATTTCTCAGCGGCATTTATCACGCAACACAAAAACGGAACCATCTTTACAGTGAAAGAGATGAAAAGATGTGTGATGGATAGTTGGAGTCACCATGTGGTTTACATTGAGAGGCTGAAGACAGCTGAGACGGATAGGAAACAGAGACGCTTTTATACATTCACACAACATCCTTCTGACTCTGAAAAGTAGCAATCTTTACTGCGTTTCTCCCTGCATTAATGTACTCTATATATGCAACGGTGGAATGTAACTAAGTACATGTACTCCAGTACTGTACTTCAGTCCAGATGTTGATGTACTGGTACTTTACTTGAGTCTTTTCTTTTCATGCCACTTTCTACTTCTACTCCGCTACATTTCAGAGAGAAATATTGGACTTTTTACTCCACTACATTCATCTGTTACAGCTTTAGTTACTAGTTACTTTAGTTACTCCACTACATTCATTTGTTACAGCTTTAGTTACTAGTTACTTTAGTTACTCCACTACATTCATCTGTTACAGCTTTAGTTACTAGTTACTTTAGTTACTCCACTACATTCATCTGTTACAGCTTTAGTTACTAGTTACTTTACTTACTAGTTACTTTACACGTTAAGATTTCTGCACACAAAACACATGTAGTTTATAAAATCTGATGTTTGATTCTAAAGTAAACTAACCGACAATATAACGGACTACAAGTCCAGCTGAGATGATCAGACCATTAAACACACAACTGGTTGGAGAGACAGGAAGGAAAGAAAGGAAAGAAAGAAGAACAGAAAGAAGAGAAAGACAGAAAAGACAGATAGAAGACCAAAAGGAAAGAGACAGAAGACAGAAAGGAGAGAAAGACAGACAGAAAGGAGTGATAAAAGGACAGAAAGAAGACAGAAAGGACAGATAAAAGGACAGAAAGAAGACAGAAAGGAGAGAAAGAAAAAAGAGACAGAAAGGACAGAAAGAAGAAAGAAAGGAGAGATAAAAGAGACAGAAAGAAGACAGAAAGGACAGAAAGAGAAAGAGACAGAAAGAAGACAGGAAGGAGAGAAAGAGAAAGAGACAGAAAGAAGACAGAAAGGAGAGAAAGAGAAAGAGACAGAAAGAAAGACAGAATGGACAGTCAAAAGTATTTATTTTCAACTTGGACCTGGGGAGGACGAGCCACGACTTTTACACCATCTTCCACGTTCACAGACGATACGGCTGATAACTAGGGCTGCACCATATGAGGAAAATATGCGATAACGTTGAATATCGCGATGACGATACTATTTACTTTACTACTGTAAAGAGATATTAAAGTGTGCTCGGTTCTGCTGCTTTCAGTTTTCTGCTAAAATACAACAAAGTGCTTGTTGAACTAACGACAAACAAAAATCAATTCCAACCTACTTTTACTGAACAGACTGAACATTGAATTGAATATATAAGTAATGAATATATATTATATATATTTTCAGCTCGTTATTTCCTGCTGATATTTTCTTTCAACTAACACAAAAGATCTCTGAGTGTCTTTCGCGATACGTATATTGCGCCGGTTAATATTGCGATGACGATTAAAAAAAACGATGAATTGTGCAGCCCTGCTCGGAAAACCTCTGAATTTGATCCTAAATTCATTCTTTTCTTACACTATTCCACCCAGACTAGAGTGGCGACTAACGATTATTTTCATTGATGAGTTATTTGATCTCTAAAATGTCAGAAAATTGCGAAAAATGTGGATCAGTGTTTCCCAAAAAAGCCCAAAATGACGTCCTACAATGTTTTGTTTTGTCCACAACTCAAAGATATTCAGTTTCCTGTCCCAGAGGAGAGAAGAAACTAGAACAATATTCACATTTAACAAGCTGACATCAGAGAATTTTACCTGTTTTTATCATAAAAAAAAGACTCAAACTAATTAATAGATTATCAAAATAGTTCAAATCTAATAGTTGACAACTAATCGAATAGTTTTTGCAGCTCGAGCACAAACTGAACTTTTTTTTTTGTTTTTCTGACATTATTTTTGTTTTTGTTTTCACTAACACCAACTTACTGCCACTAGTTGTACACTACGTTTTGGAATTCATGGTCAATAAACCTAATTTATATAGAATTATACCAAATATTTGAGTTAAAAAAGCTGAAATTATGAATTAGTTCAGATCAGAGGAGCGTGTGTATGTTGAGTGGATGAGTTCAGTCAGGATACTGATTTGAAAGCATTTCAGTTTACACCCGAAATTCAATGAAAGTGATCAATTGTATTTGCAAAGAGCACAAGTATGGAATCCATCTTTTTTTGGTGGTAATTTGGCTAAAAAGAAACCCATATTTCTGATATAGACATTTTCAAAAAGGGGTCAAATTTGACCCAAAGACAGCAAGAGGGTTAGATAAAAAGGTGATAAAGAATCAAAAGCTCATCCCAGAGTTTAAAACAAACAAAGTGCACTCTGCAGATGTGAAAGGTGAGTCAGGTAACAACCACTTAATGCATGTCAGAATGAGCTGTGTTAATCCTGCACTGCTGCGGCTTTCTCTTCATTCATTCACACAGGAGGAAAAGAGTCACTTACAGGTCTGCTGCTCTGCGTCCGTCCGCGCCCTCTGCTCGCTCAACGCCCGAGTCCTGTCCTCTGAGTCCTGCAGCCATGTAGGGAGGTGCAGGCTGCTTCCTGCAGGAAACCCCGCCCAGCTGTCCACTCCTCCTACATAGCAGGTCTGACTCTGCAGAGGGAGCAAGTTAACACTTCACTTAAAGGTATGTTAACACTTTACTTGAAGGTATCTACATAAGAGTGACATGACATTCAATTCAATTCAATTCAATTGTATTTATAGTATCAAATCATAACAAGAGTTATCTCAAGACACTTTACAGATAGACAGAGTAGGTCTAGACCACACTCTATAATTTACAAAGACCCAACAACTCCAGTAATTCCCCCAACAGCAAGCATTCAGTGAGGGAGAAACATCGGGTGGTGAGGAACACTCCCTTTTAGGAAGAAACCTGGGACAGACCCAGGTTCTTGGTAGACGGTGTCTGACGGTGCCGGTTGGGGGTGTGATGAACAGTGGCAATAATAGTCACAGTAAAGATAATGGAACAGTGACTAGAAATAGTAGTTGTAGTAGTTCATGGCACAGCAGGGCACTGCAGGGCGTTACTGGGTGTAGCAGGACGTAGCAGGGTGTAGCAGGACGTAGCAGGATGTAGCAGGACGTAGCAGGACGTAGCAGGGCACAGCAGGACGTAGCACGACATAGCAGGGTGTAGCAGGACGTAGCAGGGCACATCAGGACGTAGCACGACATAGCAGGGTGTAGCAAGACGTAGCAGGGCACTGCAGAGCGTAGCAGGGTGTAGTAGGACGTAGCAGGGCACTGCAGAGCGTAGCAGGGTGTAGCGGGACGTAGCAGGGTGTAGCAGGGCACAGCAGGGCATAGCAGGACGCAGCAGGGTGTAGCAGGACGTAGCAGGATGTAGCAGGGTGTAGCAGGGCACTGCAGAGTGTAGCAGGGTGTAGCAGAACGTAGCAGGATGTAGCAGGGTGTAGCAGGGCACTGCAGAGCGTAGCAGGGTGTAGCAGGATGTAGCAGGGCCCTGCAGAGCGTAGCAGGGTGTAGCAGGGCACAGCAGAGCATAGCAGGGTGTAGCAGGACGTAGCAGGACGTAGCAGGGCACTGCAGAGCGTAGCAGGACGTAGCAAGACGTAGCAGGGCACTGCAGAGCATAGCAGGGTGTAGCAGGACGTAGCAGGGTGTAGCAGGGTGTAGCAGGGCAGTGCAGAGCGTAGCAGGACGTAGCAGGGCGTAGCAGGACGTAGCAGGGTACTGCAGAGCATAGCAGGGTGTAGCAGGACGTAGCAGAGTGTAGCAGGACGTAGCAGGACGTAGCAGGACGAGGCAGGGTGTAGCAGGGCAGTGCAGAGCGTAGCAGGACGTAGCAGGGCGTAGCAGGACGTAGCAGGACGAGGCAGGGTGTAGCAGGACGTAGCAGGACGTAGCAGAGTGTAGCAGGACGTAGCAGGGCACTGCAGAGCATAGCAGAGCGTGGAGCAGGACCACCGGAATAGCTGCAACCCTAATCCAAGGAAAACTGCTGGGCAAAAAAACATAAGGACTCCGGGGAATAAGCTCCCCAGAGCTGAGTTAGTGACGAGCATTTCTGGCACAAGGATGCACACAGATGGAAAGAGAGAGGAGAGAGGAGCTCAGTGTGTCAAAGGAAGGAAGTCCCCCGGCGGTCTAAAACTGTAACAGCTGGTGCGAGGCAGACCTGAGCCAGCTCTGTAAGGGTTGGGAGATGAATCTGACGACTATGAAGAGAGAAGGGGTGCCGTGACAACAGTCATGAATACATGAACTCTAACCATAACCATAACCCTGACCCTAACCATAACTTGTCATGACAAAAAACGAATGCCACTTACTAAAAGAAGCGTGATGTCATAAACGTTCATGACAGCGTCATGTCACTCTTATGTAGATACCTTCAAGTAAAGTGTAACCAAAGGTA
>NC_050182.1:18661010-18671010 GCF_008315115.2 Sander lucioperca | reverse complement strand
CACACACACACACACACACACACACACACACACACACACACACACATAGACACACACTCTGTCCTGTCCAAACCCACATGTATCAATAAAGTTGTGGGTCATAAAAACAATCATAAAATGTAACAGGACACTGCCCTGGCTGGAAGTTAATGTCTGAAAATCCAACAGGCAACAAATCCCAGCAATAACACACACACACACACACACACATAGACACACACACACACACACACACACACATAGACACACACACACACACACACACACACACACACACACACACACATAGACACACACACACACACACACACACACACACACACGCACACACACACACACACATACACACACACACACACACACACACACACACAAACACACAAACACACACACATACACACACACACACACACATACATAGACACGCACGCACACACACACACACACACACACAGACATACATAGACACGCACGCACACACACACACACACACACACACACACACACACACACAGACATATACATATACACGCACGCGCACACACACACACACACACACACACACACACACACACACATAGACACGCACGCACACACACACACACACACACAGGAAAACACTAAATGAGTCCCACACACTCTGTCCTGTCCAAACCCACAAGTAGCGATAAAGTTGTGGGTCATAAAAACAATCATAAAATGTAACCACATGATGACTTGAGTCCAACCCGAGCCTGATGTCTCTGTCCCATGAGTTCAGCTCTCTCCTCTGACTCTTGTTCTTTTACATCTCAGCCAACATGCTCTGTCTTCACAACTCCAAAACACATACAGCTGTCAGCACTTCAACCGTATTTAACTCAGCTACTAGCTAACGGTAGGCTAACGTTACCTGCTGCCAGGTGTAATGTTAACTAGTCTCGCATTGCCAGACCCTGTGTGTGCTGTGTGTCAGGTCTGACTAGTCCACACAGCATTCAGGGATGGGAGAAAACGTGCTCTGGGTTATTGGCATTTCTTTAAACCAATCACAATCATCTTGGGCAGTGCTAAGCTCCGGACGGAGCCACGGTGCCTCTGCTAAATAGTCTCAGGAAGGAACTTGTTTTGGTGGAACATGTGTACGTTCAAAAGTAGTTTTAGTCGTGCAACAGAAAACTCAGATTGGACAGATAGTCTAGCTAGCTGTCTGGATTTACCCTGCAGAGATCTGAGGAGCAGTTAACCATAGTCCTCACAAATCAGCCGGAGGTTAGAACGCCAACACAGAGACAGAGAAAGGGGACGGACATCTGGCTGAAATCAAGGGGGTGAGCTTCTCTTTGGACCGCGAACCTCCTATGGCGCCATTTTGATGCTACCGAGCCATCACCTCCCGTTAGCATCCCATTGACTGCCATTCATTTTGACGTCACTTTGACAGAGAATAACTTTACATCTGAAGAGTTTAAAGACTCTATTTGTCCGTTGTTTATTTCTAAAGAAACACGACAATGTATAAAAGGCTCCATTACCTTGTACCTCACGTTATGGCTCCGTAGCAGACATTTTTATAAAAATAGGCTAACGATTGTGTCATAACCACGAGACTTACTGTCTCATAGTAGAGGAATTACCGTATAGTACAGGAGAAGCTCTCAGGCAGTTTCATCTCACATTAGCTGTTTAAGTGTAATTACTAATGTTAACTATCATTTTAGTGATCAATAATTAGCCTGTGTCTATGTTATCTCCTTACATATACCTACGCTCTCCGTCTCTGCTAGATTGGGAATGATTGAGATTTCTCTTGGCACAGCTACCAGAAGACTTCCAACTTTCAGACAGGTTGCTCACGTCACATCTACGTCTTCAAGCTCAGTTGGAGGCTGCTCAGTAACGCTCAGCCATCACTGGAAAAGTGCTTCTATTGGCCTTCACTGGTCTCCGCCCAGAGCAGCGGGGTCTGTTGGTCCATTATATATATATATGTCTATGGCTGAAATCAGGGATTTTCCGGCAGCACCTAAACATCCCGGAAGTGGACCATTGTGGATACAGACTAGTTAACGCATTAGACGGATAATGAAAGTAACCCTACCTTCCTCCTGGGAACCTTCTGGCCCTCCCATTGGCTCACGGTGCCAGGGTCCCGCCTTATTTTCCCCCATAGACATATTTTACAGCTGCAACACAATGAAAGAAAACATAAGAGTCACATTAATTCATAAAGTTCTTTGTATTATAACAATTTGAGCCATTACGACCAAAACTACCAGAAATGGTATCAGTACATTACTTTTGTTCGGTTCACGTGTCCCAGGAGGAGTCAACGGGTTGAAGAACTTTTTCGGCGCCCAGCGAGCCGTTTTCACTGGATTAAAGGCAGGAACCATCCGATTAAAAAGGTTTCCAGTTCCCTATAAAACGTCCATCCATGGACATGGAGTCAGAGCCGTAATCCAGCAATCCATTCTGGGCTTTCTCACAAATTGTTGGCGCTTTTTTCAACGTTTTTGTCTGGTTTTTGGAGTTTTTTTCTGAGATTCTTGTCGCTTTTTTTGGTCTAGTATTTGGTGCTTTATCCCAATTTTTTCGCGCTTTTTTTAAAATTTTCTGTCTCTTTTTTAAAATTTTTGTTTTCAATTTTTGGGCGCTTTTTTCAGTTTTTTGGGCGCTTTTTTCAATGTTTTTCGTCTCTTTATTTTCTGAGATTCTTGTTGCTTTTTCCAAGGTTTTTTTGGGTCAAGTTTTTCAAATTTTTTGGTGCTTTTTTCAATGTTTTCGTCTCTTTTTTTGAGTTTTTTTTCTGAGATTCTTGTAGAGAAGTTTTTTTTGGTCAAGTTTTTAAATTTCTTGGCGCTTTATAAAAAGTTTTTCGCGCTTAAAAAAAAATTGTCTTTTTTTTTTCATCAATTTTGTCAATGTTTTTTCCTCTTTTCTCACTCCATGCAGACGTGTCCCGGGACCTCCCGAGATACTTGGAGATCCCAACCCCCCCAATGTTGAACCCAAAGTTACTCCCTTGCATGGAGTAAATAGGAGAGGAAGTAGCTGCCATGAGAGTTTTAGTTTAAGTGTTTGGTCACTCCAGAATTTATACAAGACACTTAAGAAAATTAATGGTAGTACCTAGTAGTACGGTCGCGTTTTAGCCAGTTTTTTTTTCAGAAATACAGTATATATATATATATATATATATATATATATATAATACAGAGGCTGTAAATTCAAGTCCCCCTGATGCAACTTTTCTCCTTCAGAAGTTTATGACCAGTTACAGGTTTTTTTCTACAAATTTGATTTCCCTACATGTAAGGATAAAATCGTGTTATAATGCCAGGAATACAATTCTAGTGGGATAATACTTAATCAGTTATTTATTGGCCTAAATGTGATTTAAATTCTGTAAAATAACTATTGCATCAGCCTTAAAATACCCACATTATACATTTATATTGTATAAATAAAAACGTCACCCAGAAGCACAGCCCCTTACCACCTAGCATTAGCTAACGCTAATGCCTTCTTAAGCTACAGTAGCTCACTGTAACTGTAACAACAAGCACCTATTTCATTAGGACCTGCTGCAAATGTATTTCATATACTTTCAATAATAACATAATGATACAGAGGCTTTTATAGCGTTTCTATTAGCCAACATAAAGCGTAAAATAAAGCAACTTTAGCGTAGGTTAGCTACATTAGCTAATGTAGAGCTAGCCAGGTTTGGTTCCCTAGCCTTAAAACGCCAGTAGCGTTCTTCCACCGAGCCAGTCTCCATTGAAAACACCAACGGTTTAATGTTGGCTTTCTTACCAGTGAAGCTACACACACAGCAGAATATTTCCTAACATGTTTTTTGATTCATTATGACCCGTTCTATAAATCGGCATAAGCTACATCCAGTACAAAAGCACTGCAAATTGAAAACGACATAGACCATCATGAGCTCTCCAGCTTCTTGACTACAATGTTACTCTTACAGTGTCAATGTGGATGGTACAAGTGGTTGTAGGCCTACTGGTTGTTAAGTTTTACAACATTATACATAATTTAATGTATAACGTTATACATTGATCATGTTTTGTATGTACAATCAGAAACTGTAAAGTAGCCGAAATATAGTTTTTAGGCAAATGTAGTGTTAAGTAAAAGTACTAACACCACACTGTGAGAAATACTCTTTTACAAGTAAAAGTCCTGCTGGGAAAATGTTACTTAAGTGAAAGTATGTAAGTATCATCAGGAAAATGTAGTTAAAGTATTAAAAGTAAAGAAGAATCCTCCCATTGTAGAAAGTGTAAAGGATCCAAACAAGTAACTAGTAACTAAAGCTGTAGCAGATGAATGTAGTGGAGTAAAAAGTACAATATTTCTCTCTGAAATGTAGCGGAGTAGAAGTACAAAGTGGCATGAAAAGAAAAGACTCAAGTAAAGTACAAGTACCTCAACATTTGGACTGAAGTACAGTACTGGGGTAGCCTACATGTACTTAGTTACATTAATCTACTTAAAAAAGAGCAGTATTTACCTCTGACATGTAGCGGAGTAGAAGTAGAAAGTGGCAGAACATGAATATGCAAGTAAAAGTACTTAGGTGCAGTAGTTGAGTAAATACTTAGATTCCAGCTCTAGATATAACTACAGAGATTTAAGGAATAAATCGAGCTGAGCCACTACAGACTCACAGCACTTTCTAATCAAATACTTGGGGCCATCTTGTGGCAGAAACACGATACTACGCAGTTTCTTCTGCAAGCTGTAGATCACTTTGTTATTTTTGCCGCTGACAGGGTCAGATTAATATTCTAAATGTGTGACATTATGGAAAGGATTTCTAAGAAGGTCGACCTTTCTGTTAAAGAGAAAGATCCTTTTTTTCAAACTTTAAATTGCGTTTGCTAAACCCACCAGATTCCATGTAAATAAACAGTAATTTTAGCATTGTAAAATATACTTCATTCAAAGCTGACAGAAACAAAATAAAACTATGAAAAGCCGTTTTGGGTCGTCTTTCCACTTTTCCAACCATCACAACTCTAGTTTTGGTTGAAATAAACACATAGTTTAGAGATTTACATGTTAGAATATGTTGGCTCTATACACGCTAAAAGTATCGTTTTTTTAAATGGAGTCTGGTGGGTTTAGCACTATCGACCTCATAGCTGTTTCTGGTTAAACAGAAAGGTCTCAAAGAGGTTTTAAAAAGGTCTATCTCTGTAGGGATCCTTTCCATAATCTTGTCAGACACTTAGAACTTAGAGTCAGTGGCAAAAACAGCAATTTTTAGTGGATGCAAATTGACGATGCACATTTGCCCCATAGGGTTACATTGCAGCCCGGTCTGTGGCTACAGGTTACAGCGATCTCACTTAATACTGGACCAGCGTCAAAGATTGTTGTTCCTTTCAGTCACTTACACACAAAAACATAGGAAAATAGGGTTAAAACCCCCCAAAATTACCCTTTAACAATGTTTTGTGCACAGTGTTTTAGGGACCGATAGTTGAGGACTGACATTATGTACATTAATAGACCATGCTTGAGTTTTGGTGTTATCTGAAACATACATTTTATTCAGAATATGGTACAAAACAATAAAATGAGAGTTTTCCTGTGGCAAAAATGTTACTAAATCCAGACGAATGTGACCTGTATGCCAATTTCCTGGTATGTCAATTTTCCTTTTATTTTATTTGTTGTGGCTTTTGACCCGCTGCAATTTATCTTCCTTCAGAAAATAGCACCTGGTTGATTAAAAAATAACAACATACAGTATATCCTGAAAGAGGCAGCTCAAGTCCTTGTTGAGCATCAGTCAGATAGAGAACAAGGTGGAAAATACCAGTAAAGGTGCCACACAAAACAAGGTCCAAGAGAAAATGAAAAAAGGTACTCTTCTATTGGAAACCCCCCCCAAAACATGAATGTTCGAGGAAACAAATTCAAGGTAACTGGTTCCGAGAAAGAAGCGCTTTGGAACAGTTTAAACTCTCCCTGATGTGTTTCGGTTTGCAGTTTAAACATCCCAGAGCAGCCTCAGCTTGCATGTATTTTATTACGCTTCGTGTTCAGTGCAACACAGCCGTTTTCTTCAACTGGTCCAGGCGACGATGTCTCACAACGACACCTCCTCTTCCTCCTCTTCCTCCTCTTCCTCCTCTTCCTCCTTTTCTTCCTACTAACTGACCCTTCGTCACACAGAGGCTCTGGCACTCAGTCAGGGTGTTGAAGCGGTTTCCGTTGCCACCGCAGCCGCCGTACCAGAAGCGAGAGCATCTCCCCTGATCGGTGTCAAAGAACCAGCTTATGGTGTAGTTCTGGCAGCCGCCGGCGTCCGGGCGCAGGAGACAAGTGTCTGGATGAAGACGGGGGAGAGAGAGAGCGAGAGATTAACCCTCGGAGGTCTGAGGGCATTTTCTCCATTTTTTACATATCTTCTTAAATTCACATTTTAAGGCAGTGGTGTCAAACATACGGCCCGGCCCGTGGGCCAGAACTGCCCCAAAGGGTCCAATCAGGCCCACTGGATTACTTTGCAAAGTGTGAAAATTGCAGAAAAGTAATTCATTCCTATTCCAACTTAACCACTTTAATCTCAAAGACTTTCCGAGTTCTTTTTCCGTGAATTCACGACTTTAATCTAAGAAATTCTAAGTTTTTTCTCGGAATATTACCCCTCTCCCTCGGGTCCGTAACATTATTTTCTTTGCTACAATGGCCTTAGAACGTCTGTCGTTAAAACACTGCTCCTCTCATTCCCCCTGCTCTGGCCTTTTCCCCTCTCATTCCCCCTGCTCTGGCGTGTCCCCCTCTCATTCCCCCTGCTCTGGCCTTTCACCTAATCATTCCCCCTTCCCTGGCGTGTCCCCCTCTCATTCCCCCTTCTCTGGTGTTTCCCCCTCTCATTCCCCCTGCTCTGGTGTTTCCCCCTCTCATTCCCCCTGCTTTGGTGTTCCCCCCCTCTCATTCCCCCTGCTCTGGTGTTTCCCCCTCTCATTCCCCCTGCTCTGGCGTTTCCCCCTCTCATTCCTACTGCTCTGGCGTTTCCCCCTCTCATTCCTACTGCTCTGGCGTGTCCCCCTCTCATTCCTACTGCTCTGGCGTGTCCCCCTCTCATTCCCCCTGCTCTGGCGTTTCCCCCTCTCATTCCCCCTGCTCTGGCGTTTCCCCCTCTCATTCCCAGATTAGTTCTTCTACTGGAGCTAAAAACACTTGGTGCACTGAGATCAATTTTGGCTCAAAACTTAAAGCTTAAAAACCAGAACGTAGCGATGTAAATGTAGCCTAAAAAGTGTGTTGATTTAAAGAATGTGTTGTATTTTTTGTTTGGTTCTGTTACGGCATATTTGTTTAGCTTTTTGTTGGTTAGTATTCCTCTTGTTGTAATGTGTGTTCTGTGTTGTAAAACGGCTACTTTACATGAAGTGAAAAGCATCAATGCCATCACTCATCTCTTTGCTTTTAATATATAAATAATTGTGTGATTGGTCAGCGTCAGTTAACCATGAAAGCTGAAAGGATCAGAGAGCCGCGGTTTAGTTTTTACATTACATTACATGTCATTTAGCTGACACTTTTATCCAAAGCGACTTAAAATTGCTATATATATGTCAGAGCACGCCTCTGGAGCAACTAGGGGTTAAGTGTCTTGCTCAGGGACACATTGGTTGATGTATCACAGTGGGAATCGAACCCAGGTCTTCCACACTGAAGGCACATGTCATATCCACTGCGCCATCACCAACCCTTTTTACCTTTAGAGACGTAGCTGGTCGGCTCCGGCGTCATCAGGTTGACTGCATCTGGGAGAGACGGCACAGTCAACCACACGTAGACCCGCAACAATTATTACATATTTTTTACGTAATCGCAGTTTCTTTATATATCACTGTTATGTGACCCAGATAATGTAGGAACACATATACATAGCCATACATCTCCAGACTCCGGCCATCACTCTCTGACTCCGCGGCAGAAATCCTCATTCATGCTTTCATAACCTCCCGTTTGGACTACTGCAATGGAGTCCAGTCTGGGGTCTCCAGCAAAACCCTAGACAGGCTCCAGTATGTCCAAAACTCTGCCGCCAGGGTCCTCACCCACACCAAGACCTGACAGCACATCACCCCAACCCTCATCAATCTTCACTAGCTCCCAATCAAGTCCCGCATCACACACACACAAAATCCTCCTTCTCACCTACAAATCCCTCCATGTCCTGGCCCCACAGTATCTCGGAAACCTTCTCCATCCATACACCCCACCCCGAAACCTACTGGTCCAACACCCCGAAACCTACCGCTCTAACACCCCAAAACCTACCGCTCTAACACCCAGAAACCTACCGGTCTAACACCCCGAAACCTACCGCTCTAACACCCCGAAACCTACTGCTCTAACACCCCAAAACCTACCGCTCTAACACCCCAAAACCTACCGCTCTAACACCCCGAAACCTAACGGTCCAACACCCCGAAACCTACCGCTCTAACACCCCAAAACAAACTGCTCTAACACCCCGAAACATACCGCTCTAACACCCCGAAAACTACTGCTCTAACGCCCCGAAACCTACCGCTCTAACACCCCGAAAACTACTGCTCTAATGCCCCGAAACCTACCGCTCTAACACCCCGAAACCTACCGCTCTAACACCCCGAAACCTACCGCTCTAACACCCCGAAACCTACCGCTCTAACGCCCCGAAACCTACCGCTCTAACACCCCGAAAACTACTGCTCTAACGCCCCGAAACCTACCGCTTTAACACCCCGAAACCTACCGCTCTAACACCCCGAAACCTACCGCTCTAACGCCCCGAAACCTACCGCTTTAACACCCCGAAACCTACCGCTCTAACACCCCGAAACCTACCGCTCTAACACCCCGAAACCTAACGGTCCAACACCCCGAAACCTACCGCTCTAACACCCCAAAACCTACTGCTCTAACACCCCAAAACCTACCGCTCTAACACCCCAAAACCTACCGCTCTAACACCCCGAAACCTAACGGTCCAACACCCCGAAACCTACCGCTCTAACACCCCAAAACAAACTGCTCTAACACCCCGAAACCTACCGCTCTAACACCCCGAAACCTACCGCTCTAACACCCCGAAACCTACCGCTCTAACACCCCGAAAACTACTGCTCTAACGCCCCGAAACCTACCGCTCTAACACCCCGAAAACTACTGCTCTAACGCCCCGAAACCTACCGCTCTAACACCCCGAAACCTACCGCTCTAACACCCCGAAACCTAACGGTCCAACACCCCGAAACCTACCGCTCTAACACCCCGAAAACTACTGCTCTAACGCCCCGAAACCTACCGCTCTAACACCCCAAAACCAAATGGTCTAAGACCCTGAAACCTAACAGTCTAACACCCCGAAACCTACCGGTCTAACACCCCAAAACCAAATGGTCTAAGACCCCGAAACCTAACGGTCTAACATTTGCTAACATTAGCTAAGGTCTTAAGGGGGTATGACTGTTGATGGTAATTGTTGATTTTGTTTAGATGTGCCAAATTGTAATTATATAAGTAATTAACGGTCGGACTGTTTAGCTAAAGCTATGCTAGTTGTTGGCACTGGTCCCTTAACACGTTCATAGCAACAAAAAAGACAAAAAGAGGTGTTTTTTACTTCATAATAATAATAATAATAATAATAATAATAATAATAATACTAACTTGTATTTATATAGCGCCTTTCATGAAACCCAAGGACACTTTACAGAATGACTGTGGAAAGCTAAAGGAGGTTGTAGTCTGTGGGGAACAGGTGATGTTTGAGGAGCTGTTTAAATGTCCAGGGATGTAGCATTTCAGATATCTGCAGGGAGGGGGTTCCAGGGAGATGGGGCTGCAACACTAAAGGTACTCGGTACGTAACGTTAGCTCAATGCCTTGTGTTTCTCACTACAGTAACTTATTGTTCATCAGAAGGGACATGAGAAGAGGGAGATTAGCTAACGTTAGCCAACCTATTTATAAAAAATAATTTTTT
>NC_050182.1:18628510-18653510 GCF_008315115.2 Sander lucioperca | reverse complement strand
CAGCCTATCTCGGTCCTCGGAGGCCGTCTTGGTGCCCACCACGGCCAGCAGCGCCCTCCTCCTCCGAGGCTGGCCGGCCTTCATCAGCACCTCCTTCAGGGTGAAGTCCAGCGTCTTTCCCAGCAGTGAGGAGCCGCCCCGCTGCGCCATGTTCTCCATCAGGTGCTTCCGCATCAGTGTGCTGCTCTGGTACGTCTCCAGGTCAAACTCCAGCTGGGGATCTTTGGTACCGCTCTGGACTACAGCCACCCGGGCCTGGCTGTCGGCCCTGCGGGGCTGTTGGCTCACGGCCAGATGTTCCACCACAGAGCCCAGCAGCTGCTGGCCACCGGCATACTCATCGGCCTGCATCTCCCTGGAGCCGTCCAGCACCAGGACCAGGTCCACGTTGACTTCTTGAGGTGTCAGGGCGTCCTGGATCGAGGGGCACATCTCTGAACGCCTACAGGGGTCTGAAGAAAAAACACCAATCATCGACTAGCTTGGTTAGAAAATGGCTTTGTGCAATTAAAGCTGTTAAAATTGTCACTTTGGTCTTCTTAGTGACACTTTTGGAAATCACTTAGCTAGACGATCTCAAGGGATGTTATTTGACACTGTCAACTTCTTAAAGGTGCTCTAAGCGATGTCACACATTTTTTAGGCTACAACATTTTTTGTCACATACAGCAAACATCTCCTCACTATCTGCTAGCTGCCTGTCCTCTGAACACACTGTAAAAAACATCTCCTCACTATCTGCTAGCTGCCTGTCCTCTGAACACACTGTAAAAAACATCTCTTCACTATCTGCTAGCTGCCTGTCCCCAGGCTCCACAAACGCCAACCAAAACAAACTGCATTCCAGCCAATAACCGACAAGAAGGATTTGGGAGTGGGGGGGTTATGTCTTTGGATTAAACATACTAGTTCACTGCCTGTTCAGAACGGTCCGATTAGGGTTAGGGATTCCGAGTATATTTTTAAAACAAATTTATCGAAATATGAGCGTGGTTCAATCAGGTGCGGCCCGGCTGCACTCATCTAGAGATTCTGCCTTTTCCCCTATTTTTCCATCTAGCTGTCACAGATCCAGGTAGCGATGTTCCCTGGGTGGGGAAAGGAGGGAGCCCGGCTCAGCCGCTATTAAACAGCGCGCAACAAAACAAAGTGCTGGAGAGCCAGTGAGCGTCGGCCTTGATCTATGCTTACTTTTGATCATTTGCATGTAAGGTATACAGCAATCACTTTTGGCGGATGATCACTTCTGGCATGACAGCGGTAGCCAGTCCTTCCAGAAAAACCAGATTATGCGATCGCATAATTCAATGCATAATCAGCCAAAGTCCGCATATTTATGCGGGTGCCGCATTTTTTCAAAAACGCCGCACTTTCGCTGCATAAATTGCCGATTTCCGCGCAAAATATGCGGGCCTTGCATGATTTCATAATCCCTGCATTTTCGTTGCAAAAAAGTCACACATATCTTAGCAGAAAGTTGAAAAATGTTGCGTTTACTTCACACAAGAGCAGCCATTTTCCCCTGTTGCCATGGGAACGTTATGAAGTGACGTAATTACGCGACGTGAACATCATCGAAAAGCTGCAAACCCCGCGATGAAGCTATGAGGAAACCGCAGTTTTTGCAAGTTCCCGCAATTTTTACAAGTTCCCGCAATTTTTGCAAGTTCCTGCAATTTTTACAATTTCCCGCAAGTTTTACAAGTTCCCTCAATTTTTGCAAGTTCCCTCAATTTAATCGCATAAAAATGCATAAATATCCCGCATATTCCATCACATTTTCTAAGAAAATATGCCGCATAATCAAGGATTTTTGCCCGCAACAATCACAAAAAAACTCCGCATTTTTCTGGAAGGACTGGGTAGCATGCAAAGACATGCTTGGCCTCTCCGTTTCATCTAGGGACGTAAGCAACTCCCCGCTGCTGTACTTGCGCATGCAGGAGACCCACATGGGCACAAAGCCACCCACAGTTTAGAACGCCAACACAAAGAAAGAGAAAGGTGACGGATATCCGACCAAAAAGAGGAACATCCCGCGGAATTTCCGCAGCACCTGAGCAATACCGGAAGTGGAACGTCGTCGATATGGACTAGGGCTATGGTTTCAGCACATTTTTAATAATATCACTAATGATTTATAATAATCCAAGCCTGAGGCTCGGGGCCTACCGTAACAGATCGTACAGTTCTTGACCTTCTGCAGGTCAGCAGCCATGTCCCTTCTCAGCACGATGAACAAAGAGTGTCCTGTGTCGTCGACCTGGAGATATAACAGCAGCTGTTATTATTTATCGCTAACTTTGTACTGACAAAAAGAAGTTTAATGGCATACACATAATCCTAGAAAAAAATTCACATTTCATCTCCTGACAAAGTACTTTTTGTGGGCACCCGGTTAGCTCAGTTGGTGGAGCGGGCGCCCATGTGTGGAGGTTTGCTCCTCGACGCAGCGGGCCTAGGTTCGACTCCGACCTGCGGCCCTTTGCTCCATGTCATTCCTCCCTCTCTCTCCCCTTTAGTTTCTTCAGCTGTCCTGTTAATAAAGGCCTAAAAATGGCTACAAAAAATCATCTTTAAAGTACTTCTTGTAAATGCTCTCCATCGGGCAAAAAAAGTGCCAGAATTGTAAAACGCAGCCCTTTTTCTGCAGGAATTTTTTTCGCCCATTGAATCAGGCTTTCACCATCTGAAAGAACGTAGACTCGCATTTGCATTTGTAGAACAGCCAATAGAAACACGCTCTCTTTGAAATTACCTGTGATCGTCCAAAGTCTCCCGTCACTGGTTAGATTTTCTAAAGCCTGAAAAGAAGTCTAGAGAGGCATCGAATCAGAGAAATAAAACGTTTTTGCTGATTCAGCACTAGAAATGCAACTCTAGCAAGCATCTCACTATCACTAATGTTATCCACATTCATATTTTGAAAAGTCGGAAGTTAGAACGGAAGGACAGAGAGTCATTTTTCTATGCAGATGATACACCGTCTCGTCTCATTGGTGTGAATTGGCAGGTTTCAGAACGCTGCAGACCGACGCTTTGCAAGTAGTTGCAAGTTTAAACTTGTCTGGAACCATTGGTCTGAACTGGGCTTAAAGGTCATAGGACAGTTTGAAGCGAACAACTCTTCAACAACGTCTAGTTCGGATGCGATTCCCCCGAGGCCACTGGGCGAACAAGAATGGGTCCCTACTTTTAAAACGGTTGAATCAAACCTACCTTTATCGCTCGTTCAACGTCCGGAGCGCTTCGCAGAGAGATGACCGCTGGGACGATTTTGAGGGCTCGGTACTCCATCATGGCGGTGACAATCTCGGAATTATCCTCTGACGGCCCACCGGAGAAGAAGACAGCCACCTTCCTTATCATCAGTCCCTTACGAGTACGTTTGAAGACGTTATGAGCCACAAATCGCATGGCAGCCCCCAGATTGCGCAGGCTGGTCGTGCTCTTCAGAGTGATGCTCTTCACCTCTTCGATCAGCTGAGTCTTGCGCTGGTAGTCCTGGAAGCGGATCACATAGTTGGTGTTGGCGTTGTAAGTCACCACGGTGACGCGAGCGCCCGTCGGACAGTTGCTCTCAGAGATGGTGATGCCCTCCAGCAGGGAGATGAGGGCGGAGCGCTGCCTCTCGAAGGCTGCCGGGGTCACGTCCTGCGATACGTCCAGACCGAACACCAGCTCGGTGGGGTAGGCCGGGCACTTTGATTCACCTGGAGGAGAAAAAGTAACGAATCAGGTCCCATAAAACCCCCAAACCACTATGCTATCATCTTTGAAACTCTGCCCAAAACATTTACTTTAGCAGGCTGTTCTCACGAACCATTTGTACATAAAGCTATGAAAAGTAAAGCACTGTAATTGGTATGTATTGTACATATTTATTGCTGTATGCACCAAATTGAATGTGGCTGTATGAGACTGTGAAGATCCGCTTTCAAGCCGGGGAGCAGAGGTATCATGTCCCGGGAGAAGTTAAGGAGAAAACACAAGACTTTCACCCAGGAAACAGGTGTTCGCTCGGGAGTACTACTTAAGGGGACTGGTGTATTAACCCAAATCACATTTTTCAATTTTTATCTTGACTAATCGTTTTGGTGTCTAAACTCTAAACTTAACTGTCTCCAGTGTATCTCACTATCAGTAACGTTATCCACATTCATAGATGCAACAAACGATATGTCCAGTGTTACGGCCACAGCAAACAAACACAACTTAAAGTGCCCATATTATGAAAAAACTTTTTCTGGGATTTGGGGTGTTATTTTGTGTCTCTGGTGCTTCCACACGCATACAAACTTGGAAAAAAAAGAGTGAGATACGGTTTCTGAATGTGTCCTGCCTTCAGTCTCCGGGTGAGCTGTTCAAAATCTGCACGGCTTTCTACGTCACTAGCCAAAAAGAGGGGGCTAAACCATGCTAGCGGTTAGCCCCCTCGTTCTGAATGGCAAAACACTGCTACAACACACACAAGTTCACCATAATCTACAAAAGAACTACTTCCATGTCCCTGTTCTGCAGGTATTCCACGCAAAGTTGGAAGTGCGCCCTCGTTTAGAATAAGTCTCCCTTGTACTGACTGCAGTTGGAGAAACAGCTAGCTAGTAATTGTGAGCCTTACCTAGCTACTGATCATGTGATCTTACCTAGCTACTGAGCATGTGCGACTGACAACAAAGATGTTACAGCAGTGAGAGGTCTCACTCTGTAGCTAAAACAGAGACCTGAACACAGGGTGAAAAGAGGAGCTGCAGCAATGTGCAGTACAACAAAAATATGGTGTTTTTTGAAAATTAAACCATGTAAACCTATTCTGATATAACCTCTAAATACAATTATGAACCTGAAAATGAGCAGAATATGGCCACTTTAAATGTGAACCTGAGGATTAGTGAAAGAACAAAAGAAGGGAAGAAACCTGAAGAGTAGTGACTAACTAACAGAAACAAAGCAGCGAAAACTAGACTACCAGACCTCCATCCTCAAAGCAATTTAAACACTAAAGAAGACAACAGGAGACAATGGATGACCAGAGCAGCTTCAGTCTCAGAGACCCGATCCCTGTCTCCCAGCCTTCCTTATATACAAGGGCGGGGCCACACTGACAATCAGGAATCAGGAATCACCTGAGACGAACAGAGAGGAAGAAGATAGCAGGGCAGGGAGCGCATAACATCCAGCTACAAAAAAAGTAGGGTTGGGTATTGTCAGGGTTTTTTCCGATACTGGTGCTAAAACGATACTTTTAAAACGGGGCCGGTGCAGAAACGGTGCCTGAACCAAAATATATATATTTATAATGTATATAATGTAAAATATAAAAAAGGAGTACAAAACGACAGGCGGCGACATTAAAGAATGGCGTGTTTATTGCTAAGGCCATATGGTCAAAATTAAATGATTGATTAATAACATAATTAACATACAACATGTAACTATAACTTATAACAATGACTTATTTCACCAGTAAATTGCTGGTACGACAAAAACAAGGACCGGATGGGAAAAGGGTATTTTACAATAACTTTGAATGCACCACAAGGCTGGCGAGTTTCAAGTGAACGCACCGTCTGTGTTGTTTTTCCAACAACGGCAGCTGCACGCTGCTTAACGTCCCGCTGTTGGAATCCTCTACAGGGAAATACAGTCAAACTTTACACCGCTTAACGTAAACTGTCAGCATTTTAACCAGTGTGTTTGGCCCAGCTACTACCTAACGGTAACGTAGCATCCCGTGCAGCGATGCTTCTGAAAAAAAAGAAGTCAGGCACCGAAATTTTCGTTGTTATTTGGTCTCGTTACTACCGTTTACGTTGGAACCGGTGCCCTATTGGCAACAGCTTTCAGAATGTTGCAGACTGTGCTGCGTGTGTTGCTACCGTGTTGCGCGCGTTGCAAGTAGATGCAAGTTTGCATCTTCTTGCAGCGCGCTGGTCATCTTGTCGTCTTGTCGTGAATCGTTGGTCTGCACTGGGCTCCACAGCGCAGCGAAGATTCGACTGTGAGACTGGCAGTCACAGCTTTTTCAATCGAAGCATCGAATATTCGGGGTCACCCCTGGTGCATACAATTCATTTCTCAACACTGACGTCCTCTAAAGGTGCTGACACACCAGCCCGATTATCGGCCGTTGGACAGTCTGGCGAGGTCGGTGACTCGAGTCTGTTCGGTGTGTTCCGTGCCGTCGTCAGTCGGAGGAGCCGTCGGCGTCCATTTCGGCCGATTTGACATGTTGAATCGGCCAGTGGGCAGTCGGACTCAATGACCAATCTGATTGGTGGAGTGCTAGCCCTTGACTAGCGAATCAGTGCATGAGAAAACTGGAGCTGACAACGCCAGTATCTTCTTATTACTAGCCATCGTATTTTCTTCTGTTCAGCGAGTAATGACAACAACCATCCTTCTTGACTACTATCAACACTCTCTGATGAAAACAATGACTGACGACAGCGTGCTCTGTGTTTACGAGGTCTAGAGAGATGTTCCGTCATTTCTGGTTTTAATTTTTTGGGCGACAATGCAGATTAGCGCCGCCTGCTGTTATGGAGACGTATTACGTCTCGCGCACACGCAGAACGTACGCTCAAGTCGGCGTCGCTTCGGTGTGTTCTGAGGCACTTTTTGGACCGACTCGGGGAGACGGGTGACGAATGATCAGTCCGACTGCCTTTTCTGCCCACGGTCGGCCGTCGGGTTGGTGTGTCAGAGCCTTAACATCTTTTAAAAATTATAGAAGAGTATTATGTAACTGCCAACCGTCCAAAATCACCAGTCATGACTGAAATGAAACCAAAGTGAAACTACAAAGGTTTAAAAGGTGAATTGATATTTTTTTGATGAATAGAAGAGTAAATCTCACAGCTGGAGTTTTGTATTTTACTTACCGTGAAGTTCTGAGTGACTGATCGGAGATATACGTACCTTTGCAACATACTGCGTGGAGGAGAAAAACATATTGTTTGAGTTATAGCAGCAGTACATTCTGCATTTTATTTCATTGAAAGTTATTACACATTTGTTTTGTAAAAATAAAACAAGGACATTATAAAGGTGTTCTTTGTATTTTTTGAATAGAACTAATTTAGCATTATGAAACCTTTACAAAGTTATATTCACAAAAGTGTTTTGTATCCCAAATATGACAATTACAAATAAACACTCACCACAGTTGTCTTTGATGTAGGTGATCATCTGGCACTCCTGAGATAACAGAAAATATGTTGTGTGTAAATACATTTCATGTTACTATACTATACTATAATACAGTAAAAGTACTAAAACATACTGTGAAAATACTCCACTACAAGTAAAAGACCTGCATTTAAACCCTTACTGCAGTAAAAGTGTGAACGTTGGGTGCCTGGTTAGCTCAGTTGGTAGAGCGGGCGCCCATATATTGAGGTTCACTCCTCCGACCTGCAGCCCTTTGCTGCATCTCATTCCCCCCCTCTCGCTCCCCCTTCAAATCTAAGCTGTCCTATACAAATAAAGACCTAAAATGCCCCCAAAAAATCGTAAAAAGACAAAAAAAAAGTGTGTACGTTGCAGTAAAAGAGTGTACTAGGTGTGTGCAAAAAAATCCGATTCACATTGAAATCGCGATTCGAGCTCTACCGATTCAAAATTGATTCATGGAATTCCCAAAATCAATTCATAATTTATTTTTTTTTTTTTTAAATTGTATGTCTACTGCAATCACATGGGAAAAGTAACTACATTTACATACTGTGAATCGTTTTTGAATCGAAAATCGATATGGAATCGTGCACCCCTATTGTTTACGTTGCAGTAAAATATTCCCTGTCAGTGTTTTTTTTTTTTTTTTTTTTAATATATATATATATATATATGGGGGGGCTATGGGGTGGGGGTGCGTGATCACAGAAGGCTTGTATCATGTGGACAGGCCGACGGTTTTGTTGTCATTACTTAGAATTCATCATGGGGGAGACAGAAACTACGCACTATAGCTTTAATAATAATATTCAGACCTTTTTTTAAAAAAAATATTACTTTCAAAAAAAAACAAATATTACTTTTTATAAAAAAATATTACGACTTTTTCACTACAGTAAAAGTACTGATACCACACTGAAAACACTCCACTACAAGTAAAAGTCCTGCATTAAAATCCTTATTCTGGTTTAATATTCCTACTGCATTAACGTGTATGCTGCATTTTCCTGCTGTAGATGTTTAAGGTTGTGCTCATTTTAATTCCTTTATATACTGTTGGGTAGTTTAATCTACAGCAATGCATCATGTTGTAAAAGATCATCATATGTTTGTAGCGTCGCTGTCCTGTGAGAACCACGTACTGTATCTCTATAAAGTTCGAAAACTTTTCGTGGTGTCAGAAAAACAGCCCTGTTTCCAGCTTTTGTGACGATGTGTTTTCCAGCTGATCCAAAAGGCTTTTTAAAGACTTCATTTAGCTTTACGAAGGAGGAGAAGTCTATCTCAAAACGTTCAACATCAACACATCTGGAGATCCGTTGTTTTCACTGGTCAGGAAGGGGAGGAAGGAAAAACTGTCATCTGGAAAGTAACTAAAGCTGTCAGACACATGTAGTGGAGTAAAAAGTACAATATGTACCTCTGAGATGTGGAGGAGTAGAAGTAGAAAGGAGCAGAACATGGAAACACTCAAGTACAAGCACCTCAGATTTGTACGTCAGTACAATACATGTACTTAGAATGAATATGTATGTATGAATAAATGTACTTAGTTACATTCCACCACTGACTTACAGTCATGGCTGAGGTTCCAGGAGGACCTTTGGCACCCTGGATGGAGGGAAAAGAGGAATATTAGTAAACATATATGGTTATTATTTCATACTGAGATGACTGAGTGAGTGACTTCAGCTCACAGGTCGCCGGCTGATATTCAGATTGATTTAGAATAGAGTGCCTTTTATTTTCACTATACACATGAGATTAAAAGCAACTTTTCCATTGCCAACATGTACGTAAAATAAATATAACATATTAACATGCATATATAACATGCAAAACAAAAAGGGGTGTGATATGCAGTGTGGGTTATTGCACATTATTTGAATGTTGCCCAATAATGGTGATCATATTCAATGAGTAACAGATATTGGACAGTAAGAGTTGTGATATTGCACAGTATACAGATATTGCACAGTAATTGAATTGCACAGTATTATCAATATTATCAATAGTATTTGATATTAAATATTGCACAGTAGGTGGGTAGAAGAAAGCCCGGGGGTTGGGGGGTTAGACTGTGAAGTCAGTGCATGTATGAGTTCAAAGTGGTTATGGCTTTTTGGAAAAAAACTGTTCTTGAATCTTGAATTTACCATTGAGGATTCAACGTTAACTTTTTTATTCTGCTTGCCCAGTTGGGCAAAAGACTCAAGTAAACTGTTATATTTGATCTTTATTTACAATGTATGAACACATACGGGACAGTACCATATAATAGTTTAAGTTCATACTGAAAGTAGAGGCTGTTATTTCAAAAATAAACAAAATCTGATTGCAATAATAACCAGACCGAGAGGCGGCAGTTTCTATCTATAATTAGTTTGACAGCTTACATTTTTTTAGTTACCCTCATATCTACTTTGTCATAAAGTTTGAGTTGGAACATTTGTATTTCTTAGTTTCTAAACCGAAAATAACTATCTAGCAATAACCCAAACGGAATCTGTGGAATTTAGCAAACTGTTTTTCTGCTTGTGGTGGAGATGTGTTACCATTAGTGTTACCATTACGTGTTTGATTTTAATTGGTTGGACATCTGCGGAAATCTGCGTCCGCAGCTTCCCGTGTGGTCCCGCAAATGAGACATGTTTTGTGCCTTTGGATTCGAACTTTTTGCAAAACATTGTAGTCGTTTCATCGTCACAAAGACTAAACTCCAAGGGCCCTATCTTAACGATCTAAGCTCACGGTGTGAAGCGCCTGACTCAGGTGTGTTTAGGGCGTGTCCAAATCCACTTTTTCTAGTTTGACGGCGGAAAAAAGGGTCCGTGCCCCGGGGTCATGGTTCTAAAGGGTTGTACTTAGTGTCTTCATTAATCAGAGGTGTGTTTTGGGCGTAACATGCAATCAACCAATCAGAGATCATCTCCCATTCCCTTTAAAAGCCAGGCGCGTTTGGACCTTGGAGCATTGCTATTATGATGGAGGATTTGCACCGTAATATTTTTATTTATAATCTTCTGCATGTGTGTGTGCTGCTGTGCGTCCCTGTGTGTGTAACAAGCATAGTGTGTGTGCGCTGTGTACGAGCCTAGGAGCATTTTACTAATGCTCTGTTAAAATAACAATGAAATGCTGCGTTATTGACTTTAGACCAGGTTTTTGTTGGTCAATCACTTCCCGCTGCCTCAAGATAGCAATACTCCCAGAATGCACCTGAACACACCTCCCTGTAAGACCAGCACGCCCAGAATGCACCTGAACACACCTCCCTGTAAGACCAGCACGCCCAGGATGCACCTGAACACACCTCCCTGTAAGACCAGCACGCCCATGGGCCACAGATGGGTGCAGGTGCATTTGCTATTTAAAACGACGTGGGCGCTGGACGGGAAACTGACAACTGCGTCGGTCTTAAACTAGCAAAGACACTTGCGTCGGGCGTTGCGCCGAGCCGGGTGCAAGATAGGGCCCTGAATGTCTTCTCACCCTGTGTCCGTCATATCCCGAATCTCCAGGCACGCCTGGCTCTCCCGGCAGCCCTGAATTCCCCTGGAACGATCAGACCAGAAATTAAATAAGTCACAGATGAAGCAAAAACTATTTGAAATAAAGAGCAGGGATGTTGTGTCTCACCCCTCGGCCATGGTTCCCGTCACGTCCTGGGTATCCTTTGGTTCCTTTCACACCGTCCTCACCCTGAAAACACAACATGGCTGAACAGTTTGGACTCCAACGGGCTACCTCTTTTTCCCGTTTTTTTGGCTATAGCGTTCGGTATTATTTAGATATCAATTCTTTGAAAATAGATGGACTCACCACTAGACCAGGGTAACCAGGGAAACCAGGATCTCCCTGTAAAGGGTAGGAAGAGGAATCATAATCTCACTCTGACTTCAGGAGGATTTTTATAAAATGTCACATAGTAAGCGCTTTCCATCCACCAGTTCTTACTTTTTATTTTATTAGAACAAAACAGAAACGAGGGTCAGGTATATAACATAGCACCGTATCCTCATTCAACAGTTTGAATGAGATCTTACGGAAGGTTATGCACATGTTTGTCGCGCGTTATCCCACAAACGTCCAGCAACACAGAGCGATCAGTGTGCCTGCAGTGCAGAACCTGTTTAGGCAACAAAGCTACTTGGTTAGGTTGAGGAACATATTCTAGACTCTCTAAATGTTAAACCCTATTACTTCAAACCTCTAATAGTGACTGTTGATTTCTGTCTATCCTACTGTCTACTTTATTCCCTTATAATGCCCATATTTAATGCTATCTTTATTTAAACTTTATCCTTGCACTGCTATAGTTTTTATATTACTATGTCTACATTATTCTCTTATATTCTCCATATTTAATGCTGGTCTCTAGACTTTATCCTTGCACTATTGGACTTATTTGCACTATACCACCATGACACACCCTCTCATAGAGCACCTTACCATGCAGACTGAATCACAGGGTCAGTCCCTGCCCTGTCACTGCAAGCCTCTCATGCTTATACATCCCTTAGTACATTCATGTGGATTTTTTATTTAGTATCTTTTCTGTTATTGTCCATATTATTCATGTGGATTTGTGATTTTATCATCTTGTTTATGATGTATGTGTATGTTGTGTGTGATGTCTTTAAGCTACTGGGACCTTGCATGACCCCTTGGGGATCAATAAAGTAAGTAAGTAAGTAAGTAAGTAAGTAAGTGTGTGTGCGTGCGTGCGTGCGTGCGTGTGTGTGTGTATGTATGTATGTATCTATCTATCTATCTATCTATCTATCTATCTATCTATCTATCTATCTCTATGTTATCGGGCCGAATGAAACAGTGAAACGAGTAATTTCGAGGGGGTTGTGCTGCTCATAAAAATGTCTCCGCTGATTTTATTTCTCCATGTAAGTCTGTGGGGATTTTTTTTTTTTTGGGAGAAAGGGCATCGCGTGACGCACAGGGAAAACAGCTTGTTTTCCCTCTGTTTTGGCCATGTTCTATCCCAGGGGCCTGATTTTAATCCCCTCTCTTCTCTTGCAGAGGTTAAAGGCAGCAGCTGGAGGATCAGCTCCGCCAGCTGTTTACTCACATTAAACTAACATTTACACAACATGCAAAGACCACGCTCACGTTCTCTTTTCATCATTTCCTGATCTTGATGAGTCGTTAAAGGTCAGCTCTACCTTAACGCCTTTGGACCCTTTAGTTCCATAACCGTCTTGGCCATCCTGACCCTGAAACACACACACACACACACACACACACACACATACACACACACACACACACACACACACACAGGGTCAGAATCACTGACTGAATGATAAACACAGTTTACATTACACAGTAACCAGCTGATGTTCAGCTCCTCACCGGCGGTCCTATCGGTCCCACTGGTCCCGTACTCCCCTTAACACCCGGGTCTCCTGGTTGGCCCTTCAACAACAGCGACAACAGGAGTTTTAGAAAACACACATTTTACTTGTTTACTTGTGAAACTATCCCAACATGATTGTTTGGTGCAAGGCCGGCCCGGTGCATAGGCAGTAAGTACAGGCAAGTGCTAGGGGCACTGGCAGTCCAAACGAGTAAAGAAAAATTGAAGATGATAACAAAAAACACACAAAGAATGGCGGAAAACGCGACAAAAACAATGTAGAAAATGTAGAAAACACAAAAAGCGACATAAACGTCAAAACAAATTGCCAAACCGACAAAAAAAAGAAATCTTAAAACCCCCCCCTGCAGAAATGAGCGTAAGAAAATGTTAAAAAAAGTGATGAATGTTGGACAAAAGCCCCAAAAACCCAACTGATATCTAGCCTAGGGCACCAAATAGGTTCGGGCCGACTACGGTTTTGTGGTTAATATGCTATCATCTCCTGTGAGTTGGATATATACATAATTTTCTTTCTGACAAACACTCCTGTCACTTTCCGTAAATTACGTAATGGTAGAAAGATAAGAACGAGTCCCTAGGAAAAGGAGGATTGGTTCAAGCCAGGTTCACGGAGTTAAATCTTCAAGAAGGAAAACAGAAAGATTGTGATGTGTGTGGGGAAACAGATGAGTAACATACTCACATTACTGAGTCATCAAACTGTTAATTAACCGCTGTGTTGTCTTAACGCCGACCATACAACTTGTGGTCCTCCTGGCTCAACACTTTTTTAATGTTTAAAGGCTTTTTTTTTAAGTGTTAGTCCCTTTTTTATCATAAATTTACAGTAATATACTGGCAGCAGCTTTGCCAGTAAACTAGAGAGACTTATACTCTTTATTAATCCCCAATGGGGAAATTACAATTTACACTCTGTTGTTATTACAGACTTCACACAGGCCTGAAATACACACACACACACACACACACACACACACACATGCTCAGGTCCTATACATGCACTTACCCTACAGTCGCATTAGCTACAAGAGACAGCGACAAAGCGGCAGGCTGCCATTCATTTTCAACGGGAGTGGCGAGCGACAAGCTAGCCGCTGCCACGAGTAAGGCGGGGCCAAAATAGACAAGAAGTCTATTTTATGCAAATGCTGAGCGATGCGACAAAGCGAAGGCAGCGTGACGTATGTACGTTGGTTGCTCGAGACGAAGAAAAATCATACAAGATGGTGGAAACGCTTCAGGACGTCGTATTTCTGTATATATCTGATATGTTTGGCATTTTATCTCATATATTTTGTTACCCCTATCGAGAAATAAATAGATTTAAATCCAACAACATCGTTCTTGTGACTTGACAATCCCTCTGAAGTGACTTGTAAGACCTCTTGCAGATACGAGGCAATAGCATGCTAGGCTACTATCGATACAGAAGCATCACCATGACAACCAGGAGTAGGCTAGGCACGCCCAGGAACGCCCATTAAGCGAGTGCGTGTCGCTGTCCTTTGTAGCTAATGTGACTGTAGGGTAATGGAAGGACGACAGAGTGAGTGGGCTGCGACTGGTGAACAGGCGCCCTGAGCAGTTGGTGGGGGGGGGGGGGGGGGATTTGGTGCATTGCTCAAGAGCACCTTGGCTACCAGTCCACCTCCGTACTTGAACCAGCGACCCTCTGGTTCCCAACCCAACTCCCTACAGACTGAGCTACTGCCACCGATTAATTTAATAGTTGACAACTAATCGATTCATCTTTGCAGCTCTACAAAGGCTACATCTACTCTACTACGTTTTGGTTTAACAACTAATGCCTTTTGCTACGTTTACGCCTCGCGTCCACATACTCTTTCTGAGCCCCTAAAACTAACATTTGGAAACACTGCTACCCCCGTTTTGGTTTGAAAACTCTGCGTTATTTTGTAGTCTGGACGGACACAAAGGGAGACGCACATTTACTGTATTTTCAACTTAATTTCAGACTTTTTAAGACCTTTATGAATGGAATTTACGACCTACATCACGACATAAAAGTACAACGAAATGCAGAGTACTTGCAAAGTGAATGAATGTATTCAAATTGAATGAAAGCGCCACGGAGTGATAATGATCTGTACATATACAGCAAATTATATTTGGACGAGCGAAAGAAAGAACTACAACGCCACGGAATAAAAGAAAAACATTTCAATAGGCCTGTCAAGACCTAGAAGATATACTTCAGTGAATTTAAGGGCCTGAAATTTAGATTATTACATTTTAGACCCCGCAGAAACCATGTTAAAAGTTATATTCCAACACAAGATGAGGTTACACACCTTCGGTCCGGTAGGGCCGCGACGTCCAGGTTGTCCCGTGGCTCCAGCTGATCCCGGTTCACCCTGCAGACAAACCAACAGAGTCAGAGGAGACAAGAGAGGAGAGAAGGAGAGAAGGAAAGGAGAGGAGACAAGAGAGGAGAGAAAGAGAGCAGACAAGAGAGGAGAGAAGGAGAGGGAGAGGAGACAAGAGGAGAGAGAAGGAGAGGGAGAGGAGACAAGAGAGGAGTGAAGGAGAGGGAGAGGAGACAAGAGAGGAGTGAAGGAGAGTGAGAGGAGACAAGAGGAGAGAGAAGGAGAGGGAGAGGAGACAAGAGGAGAGAGAAGGAGAGGGAGAGGAGACAAGAGGAGAGAGAAGGAGAGGGAGAGGAGACAAGAGGAGAGGGGGAGGAGACAAGAGAGGAGAGAAGGAGAGGGGGAGGAGACAAGAGAGGAGAGAAGGAGAGGGAGAGGAGACAAGAGGAGAGGGAGAGGAGACAAGAGGAGAGAGAAGGAGAGGGAGAGGAGACAAGAGGAGAGGGGGAGGAGACAAGAGAGGAGAGAAGGAGAGGGGGAGGAGACAAGAGAGGAGAGAAGGAGAGGGAGAGGAGACAAGAGGAGAGGGAGAGGAGACAAGAGAGCAGATGAAACAAGAGAAGAGAGGAGACAGTATCCAATCACATCGTGAAGTTCAACCAAAACTTATATCTATTAATATAAATCAATATGAATAATGAAGTGGAGGATGGTGGGGTGATGAACCGACCTGACGTCCAGGGAAGCCAGCGATTCCTTTCGGTCCTTGGTCTCCGTTTCCTCCCCTGCGTCCCTGCAGAGACAACAGACTGGTTCAGGTCAAGCACACGTGTTGTGTGTTATTTACATGTTTACCACCGGGCCTGGTTAGGAGAAATGGAAAATACATGATGTTGAGTATATGGTTCTCAGCAGGAAACCGATGGAGTGCCTACTCCAGGTAGGGAGGGTAGGGCATCTGGTAAGGATGCCCCCTTGGCGCCTCCCTAGGGAGGTGTTCCCCCGCTAACCAACCCTGCGGATAAGCGGATGAAGATGGATGGATGGATGGAGTATATACCGTACTGGTCCGAAAATAAGAATAAGAAAAAAGTCTGAAAAAGTGGGGTCGTCTTATAATCGGGGTCTAGACTTTCAGCTGTTCAAGTCGCAGAACATAAGGGACGGCACCTGTTTCAGCAGCCAATACAGAAGTCAGCTATAAACTATAGAAATAAAATGATCCATAATCCATTTTATTTTAATGTTACAAACAGCTGGTTGAAATGGCAGAGTTTTAGACGGAGCCTCAACGACTGCACGAAAGCACGGTAACATTATACGGTGGAGCGAGATAGAGAGAGACTGAAGAGAGAGATAGAGAGAGACTGAAGAGAGAGATAGAGAGAGACTGAAGAGAGAGATAGAGAGAGACTGAAGAGAGAGATAGAGAGAGATTGAAGAGAGAGATAGAGAGAGATAGAGAGAGACTGAAGAGAGAGATTGAAGAGAGAGATAGAGAGAGACTGAAGAGAGAGATAGAGAGAGACTGAAGAGACGAAAGAACAAAGCCACGAATCAGAAAAATGACACGTGTGGCGTCTTATAATCAGGGTCGTCTTATATTCGGGCCAATACGGTAAGTCGGGCTGAAATACAGGGCTCTAGTGTCCAGGATATAGTCAATAGATGCTTACGGTATCCAAACGTGGAAAGTGACATTAAATAGAACACTTGGTGTCTGAAATATTCTGCTCTATCTATCTCTATTCTAATAGTTATTAGTGAAGGAAAGAAGTAGACCATCACTCTAACAGCTGATTACAAACTTTTCAACAGTAGTTGAACATCAGCAGTATAAGTTTTTAGACCACAGAATGTGTGTTATCAGCGTATTTCAGCCTGGATGGAGCTTTAACGGAATATCACTCCTTAAAGTAACTCTGGCAGCAAAAAGAGCGATAGCTGGAGATTATTTCTCCTTCCTCATTAGGCCGCCGTTTAGAAATGTTTCACAGCCCTTAAACGTTTCCAAATTATTCTAAATAAAGCAACGATCCAACAGGAGAATTGAAAAAAACATAAAACAGAATGAGTCAGACAGTCAGTTTCATTGTTTTTTCCTTAGTCAAGATCTCCACAGAGTCACACACATGGTTCTACTTTCCCTAAACAGCTCCAGTCAAATTCTCTGGAAGTCTGTCCTTAAGCCAAAACAATTATCAAGTCCAGATTTGACAGACACCCACATTTCAACGCACATCCTGACCTGACTGACTCCCAGTGTTGGGCAAGTTACTTTTAAAAAGTAATTAGCTACAGTTACTAGTTACTTTTTCCAAAAAGTAACTAAATTAGTTATTCAGTTAAGTAGCTATTGCATTACTTTCAAGTACATTTTTAAATACTCAAATGTGACCCCACCTCCACCTACCCCTCTTAGATGGAACTTAAAATACATGTGCATGTTCAATTATTCATGATAAATCTGAATATTATAATGAAATGGACACTTAATGCAATACATTATTAACAGAAACAATGTACACAAATCTAAACTATTTTAATGTTGCTGTGGGACAAAGTGAGACTAGCCTCCAATCACATGCCATGTATGTAGATATTATGTTTATATAGTGGATACATACCAATAACACAACACCTCAACAGGCCACAACTGGGCAACATTAAATTATGCTTGTTAAGCACTAGACCAAAAATAAATAACAAATATATACTCTCTTCGTAGTGCAAATAACGTAAGTGGCCTGATGTTTATACTTGTGCGCTGGTGTGTGCGTTGAGCCAATATGTGTGTGTGTGTGTGTGTGTGTGTGTGTGTGGGGAGTAGGTGATCGAGCGAGGGAGAAGTGAGAGAGTGATGGTGATTATCTTCAGAGTGAGTAGTGACTCTAGAGTCGTAGTGAGAGAAACAAAGTGTCTCCTCTGTTCTTTCTGACCACGGTGGTAGATCTGGAGCAGGAGAAGTTAACCCTCTCCTTGATTTCATAACGCCATACCTGTCTCTCTCTCTTGTTGACTGACTCGCTTGTGTTGTTCTTGTGTGTCCGACTATGCGTGCTTTCGAACACCCG
This sequence comes from Sander lucioperca, assembly GCF_008315115.2. NCBI lineage: Eukaryota > Metazoa > Chordata > Actinopteri > Perciformes > Percidae > Sander > Sander lucioperca. Next base: position 18,635,535 of record NC_050182.1, on the reverse strand, counting down.
CCCAACTCTACCTCTGATTGGCTTACCATGACATTTTACTCAACCTCAGCCAATCGTCAGCATTTATGCACTTGCGTCGTGCACTGCCCACTAACTGAGGAAGAACAGTAAAAAAAAGTCTTTGACTCTCGGCTCAGACTCAGAAATCTAGTTGGTCTGATGAAAAAAACAGCTTCAAATATAGTAACGCGCCGCATTTTTTGGCAGTAACAGTAACGGCGTTATTAAGATGGGAAGAGTGATTAATTAGATTACTCATTACTGACCATCACTATACCACTGCTGACTCCACAACTCTCTACGTTGACCTGTATTCAGGTCTAGGGTGACCAGATGAGAATGGGTAACATTGGGACATGAATTTCAAAACTCTGCACCAAAATGATTTATTATTTTTGATTCAGGTTGAATTCCTGAATCAAAATAATAAATCATTTTGGTTTGCCTGTCTGTCCTGTAAACCCGAAATTCCAAATAAAAAAATCATTAAAATCATGAACTCAAATGTCATTATGAAACAAAGAAAACAAACGCAATGACTGCGCTTTAACATCAGCAACATCCAATCCAATCACTCCTTCTAGTGGCTGCCTGCACATGCACTTTCCCTGGCCTCATGGCTGCAGCTTGCGCTCTCTTCATCTACTCTATAACATGAAAAGGGGACAAAAAGGTTGTATTTATTGTAATTAACCTTTGGATAAAGGTCCCATGGCATGAAAATGTCACTTCATGAGGTTTTTTAACATTAATATGAGTTCCCCCAGCCTGCCTATGGTCCCCCAGTGGCTAGAAATGGTGATAGGTGTAAACTGAGCCCTGGGTATCCTGCTCTGCCTTTGAGAAAATGAAAGCTCAGATGGGCCGATCTGGAATCTTCCCTTTATGATGTCATAAGGGGAAAGGTTACCTCCCCTTTCTCTGCTTTGTCCGCCCAGAGAATTTGGCTCACCCATGAGAGAGAGAGACATCATGGCTTGAAAACAAGCGAAGCATGGCAGTTGGTCAAGGCCACACCCCCACCCTCCACCTTGCCCCTCTCCTCCTCAATAGCATTTAAAGCTACAGACACAGAAATGGCACATCCTAAGGAAAGCATATTGTGGGACTGGCTCTAGTGGCTGTAATTCTGCACCAAGGCTGAATTTTGGGAAAGAGACTTCAGATACAGTATTAGGGGACCACTAAGGTCTATATAAAAGAGACTTCAGATACAGTATTAGGGGACCACTAAGGTCTATATAAAAGCATCCAGAAAGCAGCTTGTCATAGGACCTTTAAGTATTTCAACCCCAGACTGTAGTGTCCCTCAGCCGTGATGACACCCCGTTGTCTCTGACGGGGATGGGGGCTTTTATTTCGGAGACGAGGAGGACTTTCGGAACGTTTTGGAAGCGGGTCGCAGGCAGAGCGCCCAGGACCATCTGCCGGAACGGGAGCTGGCTGCAGGACAACTCAATCACCATGAACAATTTTTAATATTCTATCAGACTATAACTACTCGAGAGTCTACTCTTGAGACTTTGCTCTAATTTTCGGGACAATTAGGGCAGGATTCAGGATTTCGGGACTGTCCCGAATTTTTCGGGAAGTCTGGTCACCCGTATTCAGGTCCCGTGTTGTTCTGTAAATGTGCTCGTTAGAAACGTTTGGATGAGGCACAGGCAGTATAGGCAAATGTTAGGGGCGCCCGCAGTCCAAATGAGTACAGAAAAGTTCAAGATAATAATAATAAAAAATAAATAAATAAATAAAAAACGTCGGCAAAGGGTGTCGGGAAATGTGACAAAAACGTCGGAAGAGCAACAAAAATGCTGGAAAAAACAAACAAACTAAAACTTCCAAAAAAACAAAATACATAAAAACTGTCGGAAAAGAAAGTCAACAAAAATGTTTAAAACGACAAAAATGTTGAATGTAAAAAAAGGGTCAAAAGAAGGGACAAAAACCTCGAAAAAAACAACCACGAAAACGTCGGAATAAAGCTAAAACTAACGGAATAAAGCAACAAAAAAACAGCTGAAATCTTGCCTTGGGCTCCAGATTGGTTGGGGCGGGCTCTGTTTGGCAGCAGGATAACAAGCTGCAGCTTGCAGCTGCTGTTGCTGAGCCTCTCTAAATCAAATCAGTGCAGTCTGTGTTTGGATAGTTACACTGTTTTTACTAAGTTGGCTTCAAACTTCATCCGTGGCTCTAGCAGCTGTAACTAACAATTATTACTGGTTCTAATGATGATGATGTGTTCCAGAAAAAAGCAAAAGGTTATACTTCCTGCGACAGCTAAGGAAGTTTAATCTGCCTAAGGAGCTGCTGACCACTTTCTACTCAGCCATCATTCAGTCTGTCATCTGCACCTCCATCACTGTCTGGTTTGGGTCAGCCACCAAACGGGACAGGGCCAGACTGAAACGGACAATTAGGGCTGCAGAGAGGATCATTGGGACTGACCTTCCCTCCATCCAGGACCTGTACCGGTCCAGGGTCAGGAAAAGGGCAGCAAAAATCTCTGCAGACCCCTCACATCCTGGTCACAAACCGTTCAACCTCCTTCCCTCTGGTAGGGGATACAGGGCACTGTTCGCCAAAACCAGCTGACACAGAGACAGTTTCTTTCCCCAAGCAGTCACTCTGTTGAACACTCAGAAATAGCCCCCACCCTTACACTGAACAAAGTCAACCACCACTGTTCTGCTCATCTACCTCATGTCTATTTAAATCCTACAATTACAATATTATTAATAAATTACCATTGCACTGATCTGCCTTGCATTGTACTCATATTTAAATCCTAAAATCTCAGTCTATTGACCGATATTGCACTATTCCTTCCCTCTCTTTTGTATATTTTTTGTAAAATTGTAAATTCTATTGTATTGTTACACTGTTCTAGCCTAGAAATCTAGACCACTCTAGCGGCAGCAAATGTAATTTGCAGTCAGGGTCAGTCTAGCAACTCTCCGTTGGCTTGCGAGCTGGAAAAACCAAACTCTAGTCAGGCCAATCACATCGTGTATAGAGTCGGTGGGCGGGGCTTAACATAATGACGGCAGAGTTGCGACGGTTCCGCGTGAATTCCCTGCTACTTGAAAACAAAGAAGATGGCTGCTGCTGCTGGTGAACAGCGGTCTTTGGAGTCGGCTTTGGCCGCGACTCTGGAAGACTTGGAGTTCAGCTTTACTTTGAGAAAAGAACAAAGAACGCCACTGAAGTCATTCTTAAAAAAGGAAGATGGGTTCAGAGTTTAAAGTTTAATCTATCAACTAGCGTTGCTCTGGTTGGCAGAAGGAATTTGAAAAACAACCGTTTATCCCGCCCCTCGGATTGAGCCCAGCCAATGGTGAGTTCCCAGACCCAACATCTGGATGTGGGTCTGGCTTGTCAGGCTAACTCTGTTTTTATTCTTAATATGTTAAGTCAATTCGGAGTCAAATTCCTTGTTTGTCTACGTGAACATGGAACTCGTGAGCAGAAAAAGTGTAGTTTGGCAGTACTTTCAGTCAAAAGAAGGCCATTCAAGTCCAGCTACATGTTCAATTTACAATGCTGATTAGTCTGGTGGTGGCGAGGACCCTAAACTATACACAACATCACCACTGTTACAACATCTGGTATCAAACATCCGAAAGAATACGAGTTGTGCATGAAGGAATCTACAGACAGCAGCCAAAATGCAGCAACTTCAGGTACGGCAAAGGAAGGACAGTCACTGTTTACTTCATTAATGTGTTTACTGTGTTCATGGACTGAGGATGGGACGAGGATTCGGCAGAATCTTAACCAGTGGATTCGGTATTTGGCCAAACCCCAAAAATCTGGATTCGGTGCCGAATACTGCATACTGATAAAGTTCCCTTGGCATTTGGAATTAAAATAGCCCCACATCATCACATCCCCTTCACCATACCCCCACATCATCACATCCCCTTCACCATACCCCCACATCATCACATACCCTTCACCATACCTAGAGATTGCCATGGGGTACTTTCATAAAGTCATCTCTCAATGCAAATCAAACCAGCTATTAGGCTAACCGACATAAAACCATGTCAGTCTCTAGGTATGGTGAAGGGGATGTGATGATGTGGGGGTATGGTGAAGGGTATGTGATGATGTGGGGGTATGGTGAAGGGTATGTGATGATGTGGGGGTATGGTGAAGGGTATGTGATGATGTGGGGTATGGTGAAGGGTATGTTATGATGTGGGGGTATGGTGAAGGGTATGTGATGATGTGGGGTATGGTGAAGGGTATGTGATGATGTGGGGGTATGGTGAAGGGGATGTGATGATGTGGGGGTATGATGAAGGGTATGTGATGATGTGGGGTATGGTGAAGGGTATGTGATGATGTGGGGGTATGGTGAAGGGTATGTGATGATGTGGGGTATGGTGAAGGGTATGTTATGATGTGGGGTATGGTGAAGGGTATGTGATGATGTGGGGTATGGTGAAGGGTATGTGATGATGTGGGGGTATGGTGAAGGGTATGTGATGATGTGGGGGCCAAGGGAACTTTATCAGGATGCATAGTATCCTGGATCCATGAAATAACTGGCCTTTCAAAATAAAAGTCTGCCTGCCTCTATGGGAATTTAACATAGGGGTGTACTTACTTATGCCCCCTGTATTTTAAGGAAGAACATTTATTTATTTACGATACATTATTCATTCACAAAGAAAACTGGTGTCCTTAAAGGTTGGATTTTTCCTCATTTTTTTAATTAAGGCATTAAGATCAATTTCCTAAAGATGATTTTTTTTATTCCTCTTTTTAGTCAACTTTAGCATGGGTGTCCTAATTTGTTCAGATGACTGTAGATATATGAAACGAAAGCAGATTTAAACTACACCCTTTCAGTGTTTTGGAAAGCCTGCGCCTGAAGCTGTACTGCTGCTTCGGATGACGCTGCAGCAGACGTTAACGTTACAGAAACTACAGACAATGGGACACGTCGCTCTGGGACGGGCGAGTCTAATGCTGGGAGGGAAAAAATTACAGTATTCTCACTACGAAAAACTAGACTACACCACTGCCCTGCACGTGAAGAACAAGGCGTCCGACCGATCTGTCGTAGTGAGAGTATGTTGCACAGAGAGATCAGCACGAGACGGGAGCTGTTCCTGTTCCTTGTTGATCAGGGGCACGTTCAATCTCAAAACCGTGTGCACCGGTTTGCTACGGTTTCCTGGTTGAACGACGTGTTTCCTCGGAAAAAGGGCCAAATTGCCAAAATAAGCAACAGAAACCTTTAAAACATGGCAAAAATGTCGGAAAAAGCAACAAGAACTCTGAAATCGCGACAAAAACTTCTGAAAAAGCCTAGTTTTGATTACTGGGGGGGTTGTAACCCTCCACCCCCCCGTAAAATTACGCCTAACACACAACGACACACAGTCTGAACTCTGTGAAGATAAACTCTGCACCGCTTCCTAAAATGGAGCTCTCAGCTGTGATTGTCTGTGGGGCTTTTAGCAGAGCACAGAGTTGATCCTAGATTTCATTCTAATTGACATTAAGCCATTTGAGAAAGGCCTACTGTAAACAGGATGTGACTGCAAAGACGATGGATGGGAAGTCTAAAGAGACTCAGAGAACGAGCTGAGAAACAAAAGTGTCTGTGTGAGAAGGAGATGCAGAGCTCTGCCCAAAACTGGGACCTGGTTGTGTATCTGTTGGCTAATTTTCTCAAGAAGTTACAGCTGAGTCCAAAATAAGCAACAGAAACCTTTAAATAAAGCGGCAAAAATGTCAGAAAAAGCGACAAGAACAGTGAAATCGCTTCTGAAAAAGCCGAGTTTTTTAAATTACGCCTTTGGTCACAGGTGATACCCAATCAGCAGAGACGTGTTTGTAGTAAACTCGTGGTAATAACAAGGAAGAGCTCTTAAGCACACAGCAGGGGGTTCAACGCACCCCCGTTTCAGTTATAAAAACAACGCGTTGCAACGTTTTGTCGGGACTGAACGTGGCGTGGCCTCTTGTTGATCTGGCTTCGTGCTCGTCCCTCACCTGTGATCCAGCGGCTCCTGGGCTGCCCGGAAGTCCTGGCTCTCCCGGCGGTCCCGGTGTACCCTACAAAACACAAACACGGTTTAAAAAGAGTATTTCAGCGTGGAGTGGACTCGCAAACCGTTGTCATACACAGGGTTCAGCAATAAGGGTTTCCCGTTGCAAGTAAATATAACATATAGCATATAATTGTTATATTTACTTGCCTGTATGGGCGTCATGTTTTGGACATTTTAGGCCTTTATTAGACAGGACAACTGAAGACAGGAAAGGGGGAGAGAAAGGGGAGAATGACTTGCAGCAAAGGGCCGCAGGTCGGAATCGAACCCGCGGCCAAGGCGGTGAGGAGTGAGCATCTGCACATGGGGTGCACGCTCCACCCGGTAAACTACACAGGCTCCCCATATTATTGACGCTTTTGACGGTTTTTTTTTTTTTTTTTTTTTTTACGCTTTGTTGATGTTTTTTCCCCAAAGATTGACATTTTTTTCAGACTTTTGTTTGACGTTTTTCCTTGAGAAAGAAAAAAAAGTATAGGGGGCCTTTATAGATAAAATGTCTATAGGGACAAGAGAAAAAGAAACCCTTAGCGCTGAACCTGTGCTCACAGAATCGAGTGATTTTTGACTTCCTCTCCTACCTTCCCTCCCGCGGTGCCTCTTCTTCCATCTGGACCCTGCGCAGCAGAAAACAGTTACAGATATTATTCACCGTGACAACATTAAAGGGTAACTTCAGTGACTTGATTTGAACAACAATCTTTGAAATTCAATATTCAAGATACTTCATTGTCACTGTATGAACACAACGAAAATGACGTGCAGAAGCAGTAATTAATTATATAACAATAAGATAAAAAAACAATAAGAAGATTTAAAAAAACACACTTAAAAAAGGCATTGCACATACAGTATGTACTCATATGAGCCTTTGTGGAGCTTTTGGTCCAGTATATAGCAACAAAACAACCTGTAATGTAACGTTAACGGGGAAATGTTCAGCTTCAGTTTCCG
>NC_050182.1:18586010-18623510 GCF_008315115.2 Sander lucioperca | reverse complement strand
CTGCAAAAATTTGGGGGGAAAAGCAATCGAAAAAAAAAGACAAAAACGTTGAAATAAAGAGACAAAAACCTCAGAAAAAATACTCAAAAAGAGACAAAAAACTTCAAAAAAAATAATTTAAAGAAAAACTCAACGTCAAAAGGCGACATATGTCAGAAAAGGCACGAAAAACTGGAAAAAGTTCCAAAAACTTCAAAAAAAGAAAAAATCTGAAAGGTTACAAAACCGTGAAAAAATTGTTGAAAAAGCAACAAAGACCTCAGAAAAAAAAGTCAAAGAAAGAGACAAAAACATGGTCGAAAAAAAAAGTCAAAGGGTGAAGCATAGACCTATGTCAGGCACACCACAGCATTTATAGCCTAAGATAATTGGCAATGACCATCCCTAGATGAACCCTTTTTTTATTTAAATACATTAACTCAACACTTAAAGTGCTCATATTATGCTGTTTGGCTTTTTCCTTTATTGTGTCATATATCTTTTTGTTCACGTTATAGGTTTACAAAGTGAAAAAGCCCAAAGTCCACCCAAAGGGACTTACCATCTCCAACAGAAAACACTGTTCACAAACTGCTCCAAACAGCTCTATTGTAGTCCAGCCTTTACTTCAGAGACAAACGTGGTCACTTTGGAACACACGTTATAATGCTCGCCTAGCTGCTAGCATGGCACGCCCTCATACTCTGCTTCTGACTGGCTAGTAGTCCTTACCTAGCTACTGTCAGGGCACACCCTCATAATCTGCTTCTGACTGGCTAGTAGTCCTTACCTAGCTACTGTCAGGGCACGCCCTCATACTCTGCTTCTGACTGGCTAGTAGTCCTTACCTAGCTACTGCGCATGTGTGACTCCCAACAAAGATAGAACGAAAGTGAGAGGTCTCACTCTGTAGCTAAAACAGAGACCTGAACACAGGGTGAAAAGAGAAGCTGCAGCAACATGCAGTACAACAAAAATATGGTGTTTTATGAAAATTAAACCGTGTAAACCTATTCTGATATAACCTCTAAATACAATTATGAACCTGAAAAAGAGCATAATGTGAGCACTTTAAATAGAAGACAGCGGAGAACAAAAACTCACCAATAGATCCACACCTTAAAATGCAAAACCCACACACTAAATCCCCATAGAACACTACTTATCATGACTGCTCCCTCTTCAAAAACACGTCTGTTTTCCTCCGTTAATAGGACCAGATTAACCAACCTAAACATTTTATCTCCAGAATAAAATATTTATATTTGTCTAAACACTCTCTAATAAATGCCCTTTCATTTCTTCGCCTGAAAGACTTTACATTCCTGCAGAGTCACTCACCCTGTCGCCCGATACTCCTCTGCTGCCCTGCAGACACAAACAATGGATTTAAACACATTGACAACACCTGACAGGACACAAAACACATCCTCAGAATTATTATCAATATTATTAAGCCATGTGTCACAGGAAACGTGTAAATATTTGTACAACATGCTTCCTTTTTGGTCTGATTACTGTACGTATGAATAAGCAGAAGCCTGTGGGATTAACAACGCTGTGAAGAAAGTGAACGCATTGTTGTATTCTTATATTTAAAAAAGAATAAAAGATGCAGCGGCATTTGGTAAAAACAACAAATAAAAAATAAATATTGTTTCCGGGGAAAAGAATCAATTTTAAAAATCGTCACAAAAAACAACATCACGATATATACAGAAGTACATTACATTACATGTCATTTAGGTGACGCTTTTATCCAAAGCGACTTCCTTTCAACCCTGAAGGTGGAAACTCCGGACAACAAGTAGGTGCAAGTACATTAGCTTTAAATAATGTCACCTTCCTAAAATAATGGCATTTCTTGACTAAAAAGATTTTTTTTTGCCTAAATCATCTCATCACAGTGCTGGCCACCTCTGGTAAAATAGCCTACATCCTCAGTTGAACAGGTCATGTGATTCTACTCCTTTAGTATAACGGCCTATGTCAAACGGTTGACTTAGGCCGTTCAGTTTTTTGTGTTTTCTGAAAAACCTGCAAAAAATGACTTAGGCCATTATTTTAGGAAGGTGACGATAAGCAAAACTACGAAGAGCCACATGAAAGTTCAGCTTCAAGAAATATATATATAGCCTTCGGAGGAAGACGCGTAGGCTTTCGGCCATCCTGATGTCAATAGGGAGCTCATTCCACCATGAATCGATTATAAAAATCGTCACAAAAAACATCATGATATATACAGAAGTACATGAATCGACCCCCAGCGTTCAAAATGAACTTTTTGTCCACCAGCCACATGTGTAGTTAATGTTCAAATTTTACTAGCCACTCAATAGATTTTTTTGGGCTGGTGAGTGAAGCGATTCTACCCGCCTGTTACATATTTTAGCAGTATTTGGCTGGTTTATGGTGCTAACTGTGAACCCTGCCCCCTCCCCTGATTAAAATGATGTAAAAACCTTCTGTCCTCTGGCTCCGGGACAACCCTCGATGCCCGGCGGTCCGACGGGTCCAGGCAGCCCTCGCTCACCCTGCGACACACAAACACAGCAAACGGTGACACAGCGGAAACACAAACACAGCGAGCAGTGACACAGCAGTTTACACTAGAGTCCAGAAGCTACCAACAGGTGCAGCTAACACATTTCCATGCACATAATATTCCAGATTTTGCTCTTATTCTGAAAATTCCTCTAAGCTGTTTACACGGCTAATGAAAGAGAATATTCCTCTAATATTCCCGTTTACATGCAGCCATGCAAGATATGATTTTTCCAGCGTGTTCCAGCGGTGGAGGACTGGACTTGTGCGTGTGAACACAGCCGCCCCTTTTTCATTCCTTCTTGAAAAAGTCGGAAAAAAGTGACGAGAATGTCAGAAAAAAAAAGAAAACAAAAAAATCAGAAAAAGCTTCAAAAGTGATAAGGCGAGATTACTTTGGGATAAAAGACCAAAAACTTTTACAAAAAGCGTGAAATACATTGTAAAAGCAACAAGATTTTTTTTTTTTAAATGTGAGAAATTTCTGAAAAAATGACAAAAACTCTGAAATAAACAAGAAAAAGAACTGGATAAAATGTCAAAAAAGTGACAGAATTCGAAAAAAGCTAGAAAAAAAATCTGAAAAAAGACAAACTTTTTAAAAAGAATTTAATTTATTTTCCTTTCCTTGTTATTTTGTTTTACACTTGTTAGCATGTGTTATGTTTCTTTCTTTCCTGTATGTCATAAAGTGTTTTAATATTGTCTGATTTAATAGTTGTTTTGGACCCCAGAAAGACCTGCTGGTCGTCCAGATGTCAGCTAACGGGAATCCTTATAATAAACTCAACTGATATACTGTACACATAAATAGAAATATATCTAAGACACATGCAACTGCTGAGTTAGGGTACTGGCACCTTTTATGGTTATTGGCTTTTATGTTTCAGACATTTTTTCACTCCTTCTCTTCTTCCTACTGTAATCCCATCCTGACCAAAATTGGTATGAAATGTCGAGTAAACTCTGTGCAGATAGACTGAATATAGAAGCACTTACAGGAGCTCCCTCGTCTCCCGGGAAGCCCGGCTGGCCCGGCAATCCATGCGAACCCTGTTCAGAGAAACACATCCAACAAGATCAGAGGCAGAAACATGAACACAAACTCTGAAAAGCCAAAAAAATAAGAGTCAAATTGTTTACTTTCTACATATGTTCCTAAACAATCAGGGTCCTCGAGGATAAATAAAGATTACTTTCTATACACAGACTACTCTCCCCCAGAGAGGAGAGCAATACAACATCTGGGAGGTTGGCTACAGTATATATACTGTATATATAATGTATATATACTGTAGGTTGGCTAGAGTTCCACCTAGATAGCTAGACTATATATATATATATATATATAACTCTGTAACAATTATTCTATAAATCTTTCTCTCTCTCTCTCTAGTTACGACTACAATATGTTCAAGCTTCAAGCTCGGCTGAGGACCTTTAAAACTACGTTTTACTTCAAATGAAATGAAAAAAAAATGAGATGAAACTGAAATCACTTGCCAGGTAGCAGATGTGAGGTTCCCAAGTTAAGGAGTACACAATACTGTCATGTGACTTATTTTATTTGGCTCAAATCGCAATAAATCAAGCCTGTCAGCGTTGATTTATGAACAAATAGAAATGTTTATGCATCTTACATATATGTGCGCATCTTCCAAAAAAACAACTTTACATTAAAGACAAAATGAAGCTGGCCTGTTGCGAGTGTCTGCTAGCTCTCAGCTCAGATCAGCCTTCTTTTTAGTCTTTTAACACGTTTTCCCAAACGTTCCTGACATCATGTTTAAAGTTGAAAGGTGTGTATTTCAGTCACCTTTGTCCCCGGGGGGCCCCAAAGGCCGGGGATGCCTTCATATCCCGAACATTTGCACATGACGTTGCAGCACTCCCTATCTGATACTGCGTCCTGCAGAGAGAGAGAGAGAGAGAGAGAGAGAGACAGAGAGAGAGACACAGAGAGAGAGAGAAAGAAACACAGACAGAGAGACAATGCATATACTGTATGTATGTTTCATTCTTTTGTGATCATACTGTTTGTGCACTTTGGATACCTGCTGGTTCCTGTGAAGAACCATATGAAGAAATGTTGACTGACTGACTGACATGTGGTTGGCTGTAACGTGCCGGACTTACGATCTGTTTGAGGATGGCGCTGCCGACGCTCTGCATGCCGATGCTGAGAGGAAGCTTGTAGCCGAATCCTCGGCCAAACTCCACCATCTGCAGCTGGGCGGGGTCACGCACCCCCTGCAGAGCCACCGTCAGCAGAGCGCTCACCCCTGCACACAGTAAACAGCAACTGATTGTAGGTTTACTGTCCTAGAGCAGGGTTTCTACAGCTTTCACCAAGTGAAATTTAAGATATTTTAAAGACTGTTTAAAGACCATTATGAATGAAATTTAATAAGTATATCACGACATAAAATAAAGTCTATATAGGGAGGTCCCAGGACATGTTATGCATGTATTGAAAAGCGCAAAAACATGAAAATTGTCAAAAAATGGAGACGATAAAAAATTTTTTTTCCAGAAAAACAAGTGATAGAACAGCTGTGTCAATTTACGCTGCAGAGATCTGAGAAGCAGTCAACAATAGTCCTCATTAATCCACCAAATTTAAAATTCCAACACAAAGAAAGCGGAAGGAAACGGAAAACACGCATCTGGCGGAATTTCGCGCAGGGAGCAATCCCGGAAGTTGAACGTCCAACTCCAACAGGGTGATTTGCTATAACAACCGCCTCGCTCTACATAACAAAATATGTAAGGGATAAATATCCCTTACATATTTTACAGAAGAAGCAACACCCAGTGTTTACCAGACTTCCGCAGCAGCTCTGATTCATGCCGCAGTTTCATCACGTCTTCATCGAGTCCATCTGAGAAGATCACCAGCACCTGATGGACGAGATCAGAGATTAGTAGACAGTGTTACGGCTGTTTTGTTCAGTTATTTTGGGGTTTTTCCGCCTTTAATTGACAGGACAGCTAGGTGAGAAAGGGGAGAGAGAGAGAGGGGGGGAAGACATGCAGGAAATCGTCACAGGTCGGACTCGAACCCTGGACCTCTGCGTCGAGGCACAAGCCTCTCAGCACGTGCGCCTGCTCCACCCACCGAGCCAACCCGGCCACTGTTATGGCTGGTTTTAATGTGAGAGAATCCTCTCATTCCCGACAGGTCTGCAGATTATTCCAAACATGTTAGCGATTCACAGTGGGGAGAAAACTGTGCTGCTTTTTGTCCTCATTTATGTAAACCAAAGAAACATAATTTTTTGTACGTTTTTTCCCCCCCAAATGTATCCCCAGAGAGAGGAAAATGGAATTATTCATGGGATGTGATAAGTAAAATGTGCATGAGCATTCTTGTGTTTGTTATATATGTATATGTACCTATGGGGATGGTGGTGGTAACTAAAATTTAACATCCTAAAGGGTAATTTTGTACTGTAATCTGTACTCTGTTTTCCCATGTGTGTCTAAGTGACTAATGTGAACACAAATCTTTGAAGTTGGTCCAGTATTATGAAACACTATAACCAGCAGCCGTGAACTGGGCTGCAATTTCACCCTATAGGACAAATGTACAGCGTCAGTTTGCGTTGTAGATTATTATTCTAAGTGTCTGACAACATTATGAAAGGATCCCTACAGAGATAGACCTTTTAGTTAAAGAGTAAGATCCTTTTAGTTTAACATGGAACAGCCCCAAAATCACTATCACCAAACCCACCAGACTCCATGTAAATAATCACTACTTTTAGTGTGTATAGAGCCAGCATATTTCCACCAGACTCCATGTAAATAATCACTACTTTTAGTGTGTATAGAGCCAGCATATTTCCACCAGACTCCATGTAAATAATCACTACTTTTAGTGTGTATAGAGCCAGCATATTTCCACCAGACTCCATGTAAATAATCACTACTTTTAGCGTGTATAGAGCCAGCATATTTCCACCAGACTCCATGTAAATAATCACTACTTTTAGCGTGTATAGAGCCAGCATATTTCCACCAGACTCCATGTAAATAATCACTACTTTTAGCGTGTATAGAGCCAGCATATTTCCACCAGACTCCATGTAAATAATCACTACTTTTAGCGTGTATAGAGCCAGCATATTTCCACATGTAAATGGGTGAATTAAGGGTTTATTTCAACCAAACCAGAGTGGTGATAGTTGGAACAGTGGAAAGATGAACCAAGACGGCTTTTGATAGTATTATTGTGTTTCTGCTGACTTTAAATGAATTGCGTTTTACGATGATAAAATCACTGTTTATTTACATGGAGTCTGTTGATTTGGACGATAACGATTTCGCGGCTCATTCATTGATTTTCTGGGTTTTGCCAGCTTTGCCACTCTCACCTTCACATGAGCTTTGGACTTGATCTTGAACCTCTCCTTGAAGGAGTTTAGCATGGCAGTGTTGAAATAGGAAGGTTCTGTCATCGGCAGGTACATGACTTTATTCTCCACGTCCACGCTGTAGCCCTCAAAGTTTGTGTCGTACAAGGTACGCCCATCTCTATCTACCACTTGGAAGGCGATGTTGGGCTTGACGGGTGTGGGGCCAACACAGCACAGGTCTTTTAATGAGGAAACGTAATTGAGGATCTGTGGCAGAAAGTTCTGGAGCTTGGTGTGGCCGCTGATCAGCATCTCACCAAGAGCTCCGGTCCTTTGAGAAATATCGAATCCTATGGCGATATCGATGGTGCAGTTTCTTGGGGGTGGCGGTGGGGGTGGCGGTGGGGGTGGCGGTTGATCGCACATGACGTTGACCACCCTTTCCTTGATAGAGTGCAAAACATCATAGTTCCGCACAGTGAACATCCTCTCTGGGGTGCCAGCAATCTGCAGGAGCTGCATGTCGTGGACGTCTCCAACGCCGATGGTAAATACCCTAATGTTCCGATCCCTGAGAATGTCAGCTGCGTCCTCCACGTCATCATGAGAATCACCATCTGTGATCACCACCAGATTTTTGGGGACCTGGTCACGGCTGCCCTGCGACTCCTCAAAGTAATTCTTAATGTGATCCAAGGCTTTCCCTAAGTAGGTGTCTCCACCTGTGTAATCTGCATTAAGGATTTTAGTGTTCACATCCTTCTTATTGTAGTACTTGTTGAGGTAAAACTCATCATTAGGATAGTCACTGAACTGGCAAAGTCCAATATGCACAAACCTTTCACCGACTTCAAAGCTGTCGACTAATGTTGTCGTGAAGTTTTTCATGATATTGTGTTTGTCTTGGTCGATGCTGCTAGACCGATCAAGTAGGAAGACAAAATCGCCACTCTTGCAAGCTGCCAAAGCAAAAAAAAAAGAGAAAGCCATTTGTCTACATTACTAATACACAAGGGTGCCTTGGAATTATAACTGTGTAGCAAATGAGACACTCAACTCCCCATTTTACAGTGGTATCTGCAAACCGATAATGAATAGGTGCAAAATATCAGGCTCCACTTACACTACAATGTTTGGGTTTAAAAACAAATATCTTTTACATTTACGTGTCCACACAGCTGCGACATATCCCAGCCCCTAAGACCAAGACAATAGACCTTTTTCACGGCAGACATGTTGACATGTCATAGTAGGAAAAGCACAGGTATATTCAAAACCATTACTGATGGCTGCATTCCACTTAGGAGAGGTCCTGGTGTTGTGCATGCTAACTCACTGAAATAGCTTACTGGGACACTTGATGGAATTGAGTATACTATACTACTATACTATGACAAGTCAAAATGTCTGCTGTGAAAAAGGTCCATAGAAACACTGCTTCCTCTGTTTTGGTTTGAAACCTCTGGGGTTTCTTTGTAGTCTGGACGGACACAAACGGAGACCTTTGGAAACGAGGACGCACGTCAGTCAGTATTATCGGTTAGGTAGCTTACATATTTTTCAGTAACAGTTCCACCTCGCCATCGCTCCAAGATAATAAATCCCTGCTCTTACTTTTTACCATTGTTGTTCTTTCTCCAAAGTTTTTTTTGTATTTCCAAACTTATACATCCACGATTTTCAACGGCAGAGTAACGTCAGACAGACTCCCAGTCTGTGTTTTCTGCTGCCTTTCGTCACCTTGTAATCACGTGTTACTTTTAGTAACAATTCTACCTCGTCGGTCCAAACTCATTAAAAGGAAAACTCTCTGTCAGCCTTCATTTTGACCGACCTGACTTGCCGGGTCGGAGGGCGGGCAGTCGGTGCTAACCCGGAAATAACGAGCGGGATGAGTGACGAACACCCCTCTCAAAATCTGACGAAAATCTTTTAAACTGACCTTTGTCGATCTGAAATGAAGACAGATTCAGCAACTGGATGGCCTATTTCTCTCTTAAAATGTTTTCAGAAACACGTTTCAGTGAACTATTTTTGTAAAATACAAGATCATATTTCGAACAACAACAATTTCGAACATTACTATCGGCTGGAGAAGCCAGACCCATGTGATGCATTCGTCATTTCCGGTTTTCATTTTTTATATTACGCATTCACGTGCAGAACGTACGCTCAAGACGGCATCGCTTCGGTGTGTTCTGAGGCACTTTTTGGACCCTGGGGAGCTGACTGATCAGTCCGACTGCCTTTTCTGCCGACGGTCAGCTGTCGGGTTGGTGTGTCAGGGGCTTAAGATTACGCAGAGAATATTTCTGCTACTGGAGCTAAAACTCTTCATCTTTTTTTGGCCTGAAACGCAGCTTCAAAACCAAAACATAGTAGTGTAGATGTAGCCTCAGAGACTGGTAGTGCGTTCCATTTGTACTCGGAAGTCAGATTTTACGAGTTCAAAGTCGGAAACATGCCCCCTGAAATCAGATTTCCGAGTTGGGAAGTCAGAGCCCCTCACAGTACGCCAAGCAAGCAGACCTCGAAATCCAACATGGCTGCTTTCACAGTAATGAAAGCTGTAGTAATATGCAATTTAATACCACCAGTCTTATTTGTGTATCATTAAATCAGTCGTGCACACAGTACTGTCCAACTTTTATCTGTGGACATGTTGCTAATGTATAGTGTTTGTATGCACAAAAAAACAGCCCAATGCGTTATCAACTGGTATTGCTAACAATGGCTAACCTGGAAAGCGCAAACCCACAGTGAAATCCGACTTGTATGAATGGAACGCGCTCCACTCCTGTGTGACTCCGACTTCCGATTTAAATGGAACGGACTATATGTGCCTCGTGTGGTCCGCAGATTATCTGGCATGCAATAATTTTCTTCATCTGTCCCTGCTCCACCCACACCTGATTAGCTTGACCAGGTGTGTTCAGCAAAAGGGGTAACCAGAGCATCAAGTATCACCACAGATGGGATTACTTACTTCAGTTTGTACGCCAAAGGCCCCTGACCAAGCATCAGTTTTTGATGTGTTGCGAGTAAGAATGTGTTGATAAAGTATAGAGCAAAAGCTGCAAGTCTGTGTGCCATTACTCTTACCTGGCTTTGTGGTATTGCAGAGGGCAGGAGAAATTTTTTCGTACAGAGTTTCTAGCGCCTTAAAATTGTCCACAAAGAAAACTTTGGATTTGTCGCCACCAGCCATAGTCTCCAGCTGATCAATGTTTGCTTCTTTCACTCCGACACTAATGACGATGATCCCGTTGGCTCGCAGTGCATCAGAGTGCTCTTCTAAGATGTAAGGGTTGGTGGCAGCCCCGTCTGTGATCACCATGAGAATCTGCGGAACTTTGAGTGCTTTACGGCCACCATTTGCAGCGCTAAAGTACTGCAACGAGAATTGCAAGGCCTCGCCCGTGTGGGTGTCTCCTTCTGTTGGCTTCTGCTTTGGTAATGCTTCAAGGACTTTTCGTCTGGAGTCATAGTCGTGCAAAGAAAAATGATGCTGGGGTAGATCGGAGTAGGAAATTAGCCCAAAACGAGTCTTGTCCTTGCCAACTGTGGTTTGTTTCACTATTGACTCCATAAAGATCCGCATGCTTCCATACTCTGTATCATCAATGCTTTTGGAGCTGTCCACCAGGAAAATAATGTCAGCTTTATTTATTGTACAATCTGGTTGAAAGAAAAAAGAAAGAGCATAAAGTCAGTAACTTAAAAGAGTGTTTAAATATTTCAGGAAATACACTTGATTGCTGTCAAAACAAAAGTTAGAGTTTCTTCGCACAGGGGTTGCTGATCAATAATTAGCTTCAATGCTAACAGGTAAAAGCACAAAAGCTCTTTTTACATTTCTATTTAACCTGTTCATTCTTAATAATAAAGATATATGTAAATCATGGAGATAATGGGTGTCATACATGCATATGTTGTTGAAATCATTTTCATGCTTATTTAAAGTGCAGAGTCCTTTAAAGCAGACTGGAACACTTGAGAGATTAAGCTAATGGCTCAATGCTTTTACAAACGTGTACACTGGTTACTCTAAAGTATTTTTGGGGAAACTGCTCTTACCTTTCCGGCAGAGCTCCGAAGCCACCTTGCTCTCCAAGTCCTTCAGCGCATCAAAGTTTTTCTCAGAATACACCCTGTCTGTTGAGCCGCTGATATCAACCAGCTGGGTGGTGTTGGCGTCCACCACTCCGATGGCGTAGACTACCACTCCCTTTTTCCTCAGAGCCTCAGCGGGGCCTATGACCTCGTCTTTGGCCTCGCCATCTGTGATCACGATCAGCCTCTGACTGATGTCAGGACGCCCTCCATTGGTTTTATCGAAATACTGTGACACCTCAGTAAGGGCCTTTCCTGTGAGCGTGCCTTGATCCAGCTGCTTCATATTATCGATGGCTTTCAGAATTTCCTCTCTGCTGTAGTAGCGGGTGAGGGGAAACTCCAGCCTGTTGTCAGTGCTGAACTGCATGAGACCGACGTGCACCTTATTCTGCTCGATGGCGGGATTGCGGATGACAGCTTTCATGAATTCTTTCATTTTCTTGAAGTCATCCTTAGAGATGCTCTCAGAGCCGTCAGCTAAGAAAAATATGTCGCCCTGTACATCTTTGCAATCTGTGGACACAGAACACAGAAATATTAACGTGGTGTTCCTGTTTTCCCCCTCTTCTTCCCTTAGGGCCCAGTCGTTGGGTATCACTGAGATTGATTGCAAACAATGAAACTAAAACTGGTACCTTTGGAAGGCTTTGCTTAAAAGAACACTTCTAAAATGACCCCAGCGCCCGAATTAGTGCACAAATAACTGAAGGACCTAGCTAAGGTGACATTCACCCAATTTCTCTAGTCAAGGATGATTATACTGGATGGCATAGCTTATGAAGAATCATTAGTGGACATGAATTTGCCCAGAGCAGCTTGAATTGAGGTGAGATTCGTAAATGTTTCGCAAGCAATTGTTTAAAAACTGAGAAACTGAACTAAGGTTGTAAAGCTTTTTTAAGGCTGGATTTTTAGTATTTTGCAATATTATAAAGGTCATTTTCATTTATTTTCTGGCAAAAACCCAGAAGATATGGTTTCACTTCCCTCCTTTTGCTAACTATTGGCGCTTACCCACTGCTAGTACCAGCTCTACTCGGCTC
Organism: Sander lucioperca; assembly: GCF_008315115.2. Classification (NCBI taxonomy): domain Eukaryota; kingdom Metazoa; phylum Chordata; class Actinopteri; order Perciformes; family Percidae; genus Sander; species Sander lucioperca. The sequence goes on along the minus strand of NC_050182.1, from coordinate 18,611,470 downwards.
GGCGCAACCGCAGTGCCCCATCCTCCTTTTCCCCATTGCAGATTTAGTACCACCTCATGCGTGAGGCGAGCGTGGCTGGTCGTCATAGCTACGCCGCAGGAAACTGCCGTGACATAACGCGACACACACACAGAACGTGGAAGGTGCGCGTTGTGGAAGGTACCTTCCACAACGCACACCTTCCACGTTCTGTGGAAGGTTTGCCAGAAGACACGTTTAGTTTCAAAAGAAGCTGGAGGCAACAAAAAAAACACCGCTGGTTAAACTATTTAAAAATGTCAGGTTTGTTCAGGACACCCCCATCTGTCACTAGCAATGATGACGCAGTGATTAGTGACGATTCTCTCCGACCAATCAGCAGTCTGCAGGTTTTCACGTCACCTTTTGGTATCGCCTCAGCTCGCTTGGAACCTGGACGGAGGTGACACTAAATAAAGTACCTGTTGGCAGGTACCAGGGACTTTTTATCATAATGGAAAACCAAAAGAGGAGAGTAGAGTCGAGCTGAGTCGAGCAGGTACCGTGTAGTGGAAAAACGGCATATGTATTTTAAAGTCCAGTGTAGTTAACCTTTACTTACCGTCAGTACAGATGTCTGTGATGATGTTGTTTTTGATGGATTTCAAGGCATCAAAATTATTGACCTGGATAGTCCTCTTGGAGTCGCCTGCAATATCTACTAGCTGAGCTTGGTTTGACTCTTTCACCCCGATGGCAAAGATGATGACACCCTGCTGCCTCAGTTCTTCTGCTGGAGCCGTGACGTCATCAGTGGATTCCCCATCTGTGATGACAATCAGGTACTCTGGGACTTTGTGACCACGAGTTTGCATCGCTCTCCTAAAGTGTGGGCCCATGGATTTTAGAGCTTTTCCTGTCTCTGTCCCACCTCCTTCATGTCTAATAGTCTTGACGGATGTCTCCATGTTATCAACATTTGAGGAGGCTGTCAGGTCAAATTGCAAAGTTGGATCATCAGCATATTTCACAAGCCCGACGCGGACATGATTTGGCCCAATATTGAAGGTACGAAAAAAGTTGATGATGAAGTTTTGCATGTCTTTGAAGTCTTGGTTCCCAATGCTCCCTGAGTCGTCCATCAGAAAGAAGATGTCTGCTTCATCCTTTTTTACACATGCTGGAGAGGAAAAGCAACTGCATGAGTTAGTTCTTTTCACATAGTCAAAGAGAAGAGGGCTAGAAATGAACATTCAAACATAGGAAATGGTCTGGCTTTGACTGGTCATTCTGGGAACAAAAACTTAGGTTGGGTCAAAATTACTTTTTGTTCCACCCATCCCATTCTCATCCATACTCTAACTCTCTTCTTACATTGATTTAATATGCAGGTTACAACATAAATACTAATACAATATTTAAATGTTGATTATTTTGTGTCTATGGAACTTGTCAATATTTACGTAACGAAAGAAGACCACGAAAAAAACAGTGGTTCAAACCTTTTTTGATGTCGGATTCCCTTGTACTGACTTTGACGGCTTGGTCAATGATGTTTTCGCAAATGACTTTCTGCAGGCTGTGCTTCAGGGCCTTCAGCTCGGTGAAACTGTTGACATTAAAAACATGCCTATCAATGGGGTGAGACGCCATGTCCCTCAGTTCTTCCATGTTGGCATTTTCGATTCCTACAGAGTATACGGTGACATCAGCCCGACGGAGACTGATTGCTGCTTCATGCACTCTGTCCTGAGATTCACCGTCGGTGATCACCACCGCCACCTGCTGGACACCCTTACTTTTCCTGCTACCCCTTTCCTCAATGAAGATATTGTCCCGAGTGAAGTTTAGGGCAGCTCCAGTGTTTGTTCCACCTTCACTGTAAGGCAGGATCTTGATGAACTGGAGGATTTCCTCCCTGTTATCGAATGTGTTGAGGTAGACCCGTGCTGTGGACTCCTCGTTGTACGAAACGATGCCCACTTGGACTTTATTCGGTCTTACATCCAGGCTGCTCACAATCGAGTGCAGGAAAGTGCGCACCAGCTTAAAGTTTTCGGTTCCAATGCTTCCCGACTCATCAACGATGAACACAATGTCTGCAATATTGGCTCCTCTGCAATCTGTGAAAAGGAGTGTGATAAGTTAACTTGAGCCGTCGGCTACTTAACCATTCAAATATATATTTGAAGATGAAATTATTTATAGTTTGGTAATTTGCGATCCTAAAAGGCGGCTAGGTTAAAAGAATGGCATCAATTAATTTAAAGGTGTTTTTTTTAAAATCTACTTTACATTTAAAACTCATAACAGCATTCAATGACTTTTTTTCCTCAAAATGAACTCAGATAGTCATTCTTATTTGTTCCTCACTGCCTGTAAAGCAGCCGTACAATGTCCACTTCCAGACACTAACAACAAGAATTACAATGACGGTTAGGTGGCTGAGTGCCCAAAGGAGTGACGATTCTCACCTTCAGTAATGTCGTCCTTTTTCTCAGTCAAGATGGAATCCTTCAAAATAAGTACTCTGGGAGAATCAAATGCGTACCCAGAACTGACAAAGCGTTGTAAGGCATCCATACTTGCACCTGCACTCATCCCAACAACAGTAACCCCTGCTGATTTGATCCTTTGAGCATCCTTAGACACAGGATCATCTGAGTCTCTTCCACTCACAACGACCAGGAACTGTCGGGCGCCTAGGTGTGCACGGCCCCCCGCTTGTCTGGTAAAAAAGCGAGTGTTGGCGTTCTGCAGAGCCCTACCCAGTTGAGGTAGTTGGTTGGGTTGTGGGCGCAGGCGGAAACCTCTGACAGCAGATATGAGTTGCTGTTTAGTTTGATGAGCATTGAGAAGGAATTCAACCCGGGTATCTTGACCGTACTGCGCCACACCGACACGGTACGTGGACGCTCCGGCGTTAATTTGATTGATCAATTTCTGAAGTTCAGATTTAAATAACGTGAATTGTCCTTGAACTATGCCGCTGTCCACCAGGAAGAAAATATCTGCATACCTTTCTGCCAAAGCTGTAAGAAGAAGAAAAAACAAAACATTATTACATTCTGTTACAGTTTAATACAGTCAAGTCAATATTGTCTGGCTCCTCGCAACCACCTCTCAAAGTTATAGCTAGTTCCTCATATTTGAGGAGGGGTCAAATAATTCAGCCCAACTGACCATTCAACCCCAAAAAGATGCATACTAACGTTTATATTTTCAGGTTTTGACAAGAAAAAGCTGACTGTACAAACAATATGGTGCCAAACTCTATTTTTTCAGGCTTGACACCACTACTTTTCTCATGTGTAGCAAGTCCTACACCGTTAATACCCATTTGCCATTTGTAAACATCGCCATGTCTCGCCCCTTTCTATGATGGCAGGCTTTGAGTGGGCCATTTGGAACAGGTACACTTTTGTCTTAGTATAAGTTTGAACAAGACTGTGTAGAAACTGACACCTTAACTACACCTACCCATGCACATTTTTTTCCTGCGTTCTTCAAAACCTTTACTGGAAATGACAGTAATCAAGTTGAACTTTTTTACAAAATGGCTACCAAAGTGGACTGCAGATTGTAAGAGTAGTAAACCAAATGTAAAGTAGACCATAAGGGTTAGAGCCAGGGTGGGATAATCAATCAATAAATTAATCCCTGGTTAAGATTCTCAACTCCATAGATCCAAACCATATAAGCAGCCACAGAAAAACATAGACTCTGGCTAATTTTTTTTCTTTGATAGTTGTTTTCTATTACTGTGAAATAAACAACTATGCAACTATATAATGTTTCCTCCAATCCTTTGCCTTACCTTCCTTTTGAGCTACCACTGCGACACAAACAGTTTCCAGCAGCTCTTCCATCAGCTCCTGCAGAGCCTGATAGCTATCTAATGACTGAAGGAAGCGATCTGGAGGCCAGTTGGCGATGGACTCAAGCTGCTTCTGGTTGGCTTCTCCCACCCCGATGCCAAACACAATGACTCCGTCTTGCCTAAGCTTCTGGGCGGGTTCCTTCACCTCATCAGAGGACTCCCCATCCGTGATAACTATAGCGATCTGAGGCACCCGTTGGTCAACTCGACTTCCCGCCTCTTTGGTGAAGTACTGCTTCTGGAGGAAGTCGATGGCTTTGCCTGTTTCAGTGCCTGTTTCAGTGCCTCCTCCTAGTAGTTTAATTTTTTCCACGGCGGCCAGCAGAGACTTCCTGTCAGAGTGATCCTTCAGCAGGAACTCCTGTTGAGGTTCATCACTGTACTGAGCCAAGCCGATACGAACTTTGTTGGGGCCGATGTCGAGGGCTTTGATGAAGTTGCGGAGAAAAGACCGGACCTCCTGAAAGTTTCCAGGGCTGATGCTGGAGGAGCCATCAACTAGGAAGACGATGTCGGCCACGGTGGCGTTTTCACAATCTGGAGAGGGGGGAGAACAAGGTCAGCATAGCACGCGCCAAAATAGGGTGTTCTGGGAAAAGTCTCAGTGTAAAATTAGAGCTAACAATGACACAGTGAGTATGTTTAGAAGCATATTCCGAATTTCATACAGGTCAAGTAAACAGCATATTCTGTTTAGATATTTAAAATAAGGCCTTTTTTTCCGATTGAGACGTGTGTGATGTGACGGTATTATTCAGCTTAGAACAGACCTGCCCCTACTGCTAAAATTACATTAGTTTAGTTTAGTCTGTTCAGTTTATTCATTTCAGTCATTTCTATTTTTCAACAAACTATGTTACTTAACCATTATTTCAAACTCTTTCTCCTCTCCAGTCCCTGGGTCTGAACCAGAGCTGAGGCAAAGTGCTGCTACTGTAGGGCCTACAGCAATCACACTCAGGTGTGCTGATGGTGGGAGATACCATGTATCTGGGTCATAGGTGAGGGTAGATTTTCTAGTTGAAAATGTGTGTATGTTTTTGTGTTTTCTAAAGTAAGTAAGACAATGATTTGTTCAAGAGTCTGTTATTTGTTTATTGTAGAAACTAGCAGTGAAATTCTAAATGGTTAAATGATAACATAATTGAGAGATAATTGAAGCAATTAAGAGTTGGTTGGTCTAGTGGGAGGGGCTTAACATATATAAGCCTCTGGCCACCTAAGCATGGGAGTTTCCTACATGTGCTTTATTAGTAGAATCAGAAGAATCTCCATTCAGTCTAAGGTAGAGTAAATTGTCTCTAACATACTGGGCTAGGTTGTTGGGAAGTATTAATAATCCAGCAATTTCAGTTCTTAATGATTGCTGGGACTATTAAACAAAATCAAAAGGGTTTGGTTGGAATATCAACAGTATAGCAGAACATTATGGAATTAGAGAACTGCAATTTAGTCCTTCTCTGGTTCTAAGTACTATTCCCCCATGAATTCTTCCATCACCAGAGGTTAATAGCAGTCTTGTATAAAGTACTCAAAAGCAATACTTGAGTAAAAGTACAAATATCTTCCCAGAAAATGACTTTGGTAGAAGTTAAAGTCTCCTTTTAGAATATTACTTGAGTAAAAGTCTTAAATTATCTGATATTTACAGTACTTAAGTATTCATAGCAATTTTCTGATATTAAATGCACTTAAGTAGAAGTAAAAGTAAAAGTAAAAAAAAACTTTAATTATGAACTTTATAGCCAAAGGTGTGTAATGTTATCTTCATCACCATCGTCGTCAGGGTGATCATCGTCTGTTACCATGGCGGCAGAGCCTGCAGCAGGTGCTTCCATGACACTATCAGTCTTTATGCTTCCTCCTCTTCTTCTTTAGTTTTGGCCAATGGTTTTTTTTTTTGCCACTTCGCCACAAACAGGCATCACGTCACCAACTGGAATGGAGCGTACATTATCTTGGCAATTTAGGAGCACTGATTCGCCAAACTTCCTTTTTTTCAGTGTAATAAATTTCTTCTGATTATATTTTGTAGTAATGAGTAACTAAGATGCTTAGGGGAAATGTAGTGGAGTAAAAGTATACATTTTATTTAGGAAATGTAGTGGAGTAAAAGTAAAAGTTTCCGGAAATATAAATAACGAAGTAAAGTACAGATACGTGAAAATATTACTTAAGTACAGTAGTGAAGTATTTGTACTTTGTTACATTACAACACTGGTTAATAGTGAACTATTGGAAGGAAAGAGAGAGTATCCAAATGAACAAAGTTTTGCAGCCTATTGCCAACGATATCATAGAAGATAAAAACATCATTCTATGGATATGTTAAATATATACAGATGGATCAAAAGTGGGCATTGGGATATATATTCCAGAATTTAACAAAATAGATGGATATAGGTTAAATGATCTTCTATATATATACTCTATTGAGATGACTGGGATAATAACGGCTCTTAGGTGGATTGAAGAGGTTAAACCATTGAGAGCTGTAATCTGTACCGATTCCATGGCAGCTATTCATAGCCTAGATACAGGTCACTCATCAAGGGAAGATTTGATTATTGAAATAAATATTTACTATTACATCTCAGGAACCTTGGAATCATTATTCAGGGGCATATAGGCATTAAAGGAAACAAAGAGGCTGATATAATTGTGAAAAAGATGCTGAAAAACAAATATATAGGAATTAATGTTCCACTGGGGAAGGGTGAAGCCAAATCCATAATTAAATCTGAAAGTATACAAAAATGGAAAAATGAATGGGAGGCAGAGTTTAATGCTAGACACTTCCATAAAATACAGAAGAATGTGACCGGGAAAAGGGTTACTTCGCTGAGTTTAAACAGTAGGGAAGAAGTGGTCTATATACCAGACTTAGATTAGGTCACACAGGACTGAATGCTACCTTACACATAGTAGGACATGGTAATGGCTTATGCATAGAATGCCAAGACAAAGAAGATGTAGAACATGTACTTTTTGCATGTGAGAAATATAATGATAATAGAATAAACTGGCAGGAAATGGATGGAGAGAACTCAATACATGATATACTTGAAGAAAAGGGTATGACAAGAGAGAGACTTGAAGCTTTATCTATTTTTCTGAATAATACTGGTATAATGAAAAGAATATAAGGTTTTTTTGTTTGTTTGTTGTTTGAATTAATTCAAGCCTAGACTATGAAGTTCATGGTATTACACACTCCTGTACAGTTGGTGGCGGTATAATACAAAAGTAATAATCTGCTAGTGAAAACCTTGTGTAAAAAGATATTTTTTGTTTCTTATGTGTTTGTTTTTTTGCTGTGGATGTCCTACATTGTTTAACCACTTCTTTTTGTAAATAAAAGCACCTTCATGTTTTGCAACTCAAGCCATCGTGTTAGCGACTAGATTCCCAACGCTCTCTTTAACACCATGAATCCCAAACATATACTGTTTGACGGCTCATTTACAAACAAACACAACTTTACACGGTCCGTTTAAATCCCCACCTGTTCTCTGAGCAGCGATGCCAGAGAAAAATGCTGCTACGATGAGGCTGAAGACCAAACTGGTTCTTCCCATCATGTTGGGACGGCTCGTGAGTTTCTCCCTTCCTACAACACAGATAGAACAGGCGTTAGTGCAGAACTTCATTTTCTTGGTTCTCATCAGCAAACTCTGCAGACTGAGTTATTTCAGAAGAGGATCTTAAAGAGACAGGCGCTAGAATGGAGCGTTTCAGACAGAGGGAGACTACAGGTATATTCAGACAGACACTATGAGAAGAATTAAGTGTTTTAGGAACATTAAAGCATCAGGGTTCAACGGGCAAGTAAAAAAAAAGATTCTACTTGCCCGAAGTGAATTTTTACTGGCCCCTATATATAAAAAAAACTCCAAGGAAAGACGTCGGAAAAAAAGTAAAGAAAAACTAAAAAAAACTTCAAAATAAGCATCAGGGAAAAACGCCAAAAAATTTCCCCCAAAAAAAAAACTTTAAAGAAAATAAATAATGTGTACGTACGAGTTACGACACGCACGGAGATCATACCTGCAAACACTCCCGTTTTTCCCGGGTTTCTCCCGTTTTTTAGCCCTTTCTCCCAGACCCCTCCCGGTTTGTTATTTCTCCCGGGAAACTCCCGTAATTTCCATGGACCAAACTCCTTTATAAATAATCGGACCAATATGTTTGTCTAATGTTGACCAGTTGCCAGATCTTGTAGGAAACGCATGCACACAATCCACACACCATATACAATTTTCAACCCGTTTGTCACCTCAACCTGGCAACCTATAACCCAGTTGATCTCTGCGCAAGCTTTGCGGAAAGTTCAGACCAGAAAGCGGCAGGTGAAGGCGGTGTTCCCGCAAAGAAATCAAAATATAGTCGCGCCGCCATGCCCCCGCACAAATCTCCCTTATTTTGAAAACCAAATATTGGCAGGTGTGATGGAGAAGGGTATGTATTAGGGTTGGGTACCGAACCCGGTACTTTTACCAGTACTGATTGAATCACGTCGGTACTACCGAGTATTGGTTCACGTAAAATCAAACGGTGCCTAACTTCGGTACCTGAGAGTAAGCACAATCTTATCTGGCGTCTCTCTGCATGTTGACAGAGAGCAAAGGTCCGACACACACACACACACGCTTAAGCAGAGGTGCGGACGGAGCAAATTACGTCGGCTCTGCAGTTTTGTTGAAGTCACAGAGAGTCACGGCGATGCCGATAAAGTGGTTTCAAGTGTGGTTACAGTTTTACCAAACTTCACGCAGACAGCGTTTGCTGTGATATGATATTAATGGAGAGGCGAAAGCGGTCGCGGTGCTGTTGACGTTACACTTCCTCTGAGACAAGCAGGCACAACGGTGGTTGGTGTGGCCTGGGGCCTGACTGAGGTTGTAAGGCAAGGCAACTTTACTTCTACAGCACCTTTCAGCAACAAGGCAACTTTATTTTTTGTTTAATTTCTGTCACTGTAAAATATTCTAAATAAATAACAACGTTTTAAGTAAATAGGTTTGGAATTGTTCTTACAACTGAAATATTTTTAATAAATTACAGAGGGAAAGTACCGAAAAAAGTACCGTTGGGTACCGGGAACCGAATTCCAGGTACCGGTATCGGTAGTGGTCTTGGGACCCAACCCTAGTATGCATGACTTATCTAACTCTGGGGGATACGGTGAATAAGACAAAGTCCCAATAAGTCGGCGTGTTCCCTTAAAATAATCTGTCTGGCTATCTCGTGTTGTCTTCCCATCGACCATGCAGCATTTTGTTTTTCTGGGTCTAAAATGAAAACTATTTGGTCGTCTTTTTCGACACTTTTGTCGCTTTTCCCGAAGTTTTTTTTTCAACATTTTTGTCACTTTTTTCACCGATGTTTCATTTCTTTTTTTCAAATGCTATAAAATTAAATTAAACCCCCAAATTCAATGAAAGTAGTGAACTGATCATTTATTTTACTTGTGAAGCGTGTTGCAGGGAACCATCTACGTTATTATTTTTATTTTTTTTTTGAAAATTTGGTTGAAAGAAACCCAAATTTCGGATTTTTTAAAAACGGTTAAAATTTGACTCAAGGACAACAGGAGGGTTAAACTAGTCTGGACCCAGCTTCTTATGTGCTTATCCATCCCGCTTATGATCGACCCGTCTTCCAGAACAAATTATTTCGGGCTGAATGGACCCTGGGTCCCTGCAGTCCCACAAAGGATATCATGTGTTCTGGTGTTGCTTTATATTTTTCTTATTGTCAAAAAAAACCCTGAAACCACACAACAACACAACAAAATGTGTCAGTCTGCCTCTCAGCTCCAAGCCCATTGGTTCCTACTGAAGATGTCTATCTTTAAAGAAACAACATCCCAAATTAAGTCTCTCTTTTCATCAGTATCCTTAAAGGTGAGTCAGCTCAGTCACATTTCACTAGGGCTGTGCAATTCATCCAATTTTGTTTGTGATTTTGACTCCTAACGATCATAAAAAGCAAGTAATCGAGAAAAACTATTATTTTGCACATCACGTTTTGCAAGTAAACTCTTATTCCGTCTTGTCTTCTGGATGAAGAATGAAGAAAAGAAGTTCAAACAGGAAAGAATGAAGGGAAGTTTCACAGTTTTCAATTTGTTTAATGTTTCACTGATTTTTTTTAACTTCAATTCATGCAACATCTTCCCAAGAGTCAACGAGGAATTGTTAAAAAATCCTGATTTCAATATTGACCAAAGTTATTGGGATTAGGATTTTCTTTCACATCGGAGCAGCCCTTAAACGTCACCCCTTTATGTTTACAGATCAAACTTATAAAATCCACATTGCTGTTACATTCCACCACTGCACACGTAAGTAAAAATAAATGTTCAAAGTTACTTACAGATCTGCTGTGGCATGCGCTCCCTCTGCACCCAAACACAGGAGTCCCACAGTCATGTAGCTGCAGGCTCGTTTTCTGGAGGATGAAGAGGAGGAGGAGGAGGAGGAGGGGTAGGACTGAGCCGCCGAGACTCCTCCCTCCACCTCCCACCACATTCTGCAGAAGAAAAAGGAGAACTTTTTTAATGTGTGTGTGTGTGTGTGTGTGTGTGTGTGTGTGTGAATCCGAATTGGCTTGTAACACAAAAGACAGAGACAAATTTCACAGGAATCTAGCCTGGCCTATTTCTGGCCTGGGGACCAGCCTGAGTTTTCTTTTTTTCCTGGATTAAACATGTAATGAAATACAGAAAGAAAGGGCTAATAGCACAAGTCAGTGAGTCACGTTGGTATCATTTGTACGATTAAAGACAAGGAGACAAACTTAGGAGATGTTGCTTTCCAGTCTGTGTTAATAGTCCTGTTAGAGCAAAACAGATGCTGAGGAGGTGAAACGGAGGCTGGCCTCTGGAGGACTTATTTTAATTCTTTGTTCCAACTTCCAAGTGGCCTACGTTAGTCATGAATAAAGGATGTTAAAAAAATTCATGAATGACTCAGTCTTGACAAAAGGCAAAAGAGCATGCATGTGTGCGTGCGCACATTTGAATAATGTCGGTGTTAGTCCTCCGGACAGCGGCAGCCTCTTTTTTCTTTCTCTCCCTTTTCCCCCGAGTGGCCCGCGTGCCCACTCGCGGTGTGAAGCGCGTGTCCGCGCTATTCTCCAACATGCACTCTAACAATCACTGCTGATAGACGGCCTTTTGTACAGTTGGGCTGTAAACGGGTAAGGGCTTTTAAAAAGCTGTCAATCAAAATGTACTTGTAACCCCTAACCCTAACCCTAACCTTCGGGCCTTGTCGGGCCTAACTTTTAAGGCCCGATTACAGATCTAACTCAACTACGCAACTGTACGGCCTATTTCTCACTAAAAATGTTTTCAGAAATACTTTTAGGTGAACTATTTTCGTCAAATACGAGATCGTATTCAGAACGAGACGCCATTAGAGTCTGTTTTGAAATTGGGGAGCAGCAAGAACCACATGACGCGTTCGTCCAATCAGCTACCGTGTGTTGCGTTCGTCACTCTCATCCCCCTCGTCATTTCCAGTAAGTGTTTGAACATAGGTGTATAAAGTGGGCACTACGGCAGTAAGTGGTTAGTGCACATTAACAGTGGACTGATGAACAGTCCGAGACAAGCGAACCGAGCGGTTCGGATGTTTTTTCGTGAACTGTACCACCCCTACACGTGACACACACCGGGCTTTCAAGCGGGGAAGCGGAGCTGGTATTGTAACGGAAATGTAATCGAATGGCGACCTCGTGACGGACTCAAATCAAATTGGGAAATCATTGGCAAAATTCACAGTCCTAGTGTGGAATATGCATGGTCTTTAGAGCTGCAAAGATTTGTGTGTGTTGGCCACAGAGGAGATATTCTGGGGGATTTCTGGAGAAAAGGGTTCAGCTGTATGCTAGACAGCAGTTGAAGGGGTACAGCTACAAGTTTTGAGGAGATTCTGAAGAAAGAAGGTAAATGTATTCTGTCAATAGAGACAAGTATGAACATGGAAACTTGAACATTTAACCTTTTTCTACAGCTTGGGTCTTATTTCAGCATTAGAATTATTTATCATTTTATGAATTAGTTATGATATAAGTCATTGCTGAGATTGATCCCTGATCGGCATCGTTTCTGAGGCTCAATCGTCCTTACAATGAATGACCTTAGTACAAAGTGTGAAGTCCTCCATATCTTGGATATTAAATGAAGATTCAAAATGTTGTAAAAACCACAACAGAAATCAAAATATAACCAATACAATGCTTCAACTCTTGGAAGTCAAGGGGCAATATACAAGCTTACAGCTATGCTAGCTTTTGATTTACTCACATTTAGACACACGCACACACACACACACACACACACACACACACACAGAGAGACACAGACACACAGACATACACACAGACACACACACACACACACACACACACACATACACACACACACACACACACACACACACACAGAGAGACACAGACACACACACATACACACAGACACACACACACAAACACACACACATACACACACACACACACACACACACACACACACACATACACACACATACACACACACACACACACACACACACACACACAGAGAGACACAGACACACACACATACACACAGAGACACACGCACACACACACACACAGACACATGCACACACACACAGCGACTCACACACACACACACACACTACACTAGCTTTTGATTTACTCACTCTTTAAGCAAAACAAAGACAGGAACTATATTCTGCTTTCAGTATTTAAAAAGCAATAAAACAAAATAGTCACGGACAAATAGTGTCCAAGGCAACGACGCAGGAGGAGAACTCCGACGGTAATGCTGCGTTCTATTATTCTCAACGAACCGACTCGGCCCTCAGATATGATGTCACTTCCACACTTCAAGCGTCCTGGTATGTTTTGCGCGTCCGAGTTGGAAAAAAACACGGACGCCACCCGGAAAGCTGTTGTTGCGGTAGCACTGGCCGACTACCAGGCCACTCCTACAAGCTTCTAGCACTTACGTTACATTTTTTGATTTTGATTATGACTATCACCCCACCTCATCAAAACGCAGCCATTTGAACTTCTAAAATGTTCACTTTATTTCATGTTTTTAGTTTATCTTCTGTTAGCAACGCTAGCCACGTTTAGCAACACCCGTTTGGAACTAGTCTTCATTCAATATTGCACTCACAAGACTGGTTCCCATACTCACAGGCAGTGATACGGACGCAGTAAGGTACTGCAGTAATACGAGTGATTGAAATTGTCATTTAAACAACCAAAGCGCTCCAAAAACAATAAAAACAATTCATACTACAAGTCACAGCCATCTTGGATTCCGTATCGGAATTCTTGCTTAGTGTCCTCAAGATTTTTATTTTTTATTTTTTTTTAACCTTTATTTATTTATTTTAGGTAAGTAGATTGAGAACAACTTCTCGTTTGCAACGACGACCTGTCACATTCACACAGTTCCACATTCATAAGCTGCCCAGTACAACCACAGTCTGATCTGATGGCCACTGAGCAGCTCCACTGGAGCCGTTGGGGTTAAGGGCCTTGCTCAAGGGCACCTCAGTGGGGGTAATGAGGGAGGGGCAAGCACTGCTCTTTCACTTTCCCCACCCAGATTTTGTCCTGCCGGTCTGGGGATTGAACAGAGCTCCCTACTCTAACCACTAGGCCACCACTACCCTGTTGTCCGAGTTCCGAGCTCGGAAATCCGAGCAAAGGGGGCGTGTTGGTGTGTCCTGTCTTTCTCGTTGGAACTCCGACATGGATAGATAATAAAACGCAGCATAAGTCCCACAATTTACCAGCCGCAATGTTGTTTTCTGTAGGTACGTTTCATGTGGTTAAATTGCTTCATCAGCTGTACGGGCGGAGTTAGCAACAGCTTTCAGCTGCACGGCTTCCAGGAAGGCTGCTCTCTGTATCCTCGCTAATAGCTCCTCAGAGATCCCTCCTCCATCCTCGCTCATAGCTCCTCAGAGATCCATCCTTCATCCTCACTCACAGCTCCTCAGAGATCCCTCCTCCATCCTTGCTCATGGCTCCTCAGAGATCCCTCCTCCATCCTCGCTCATAGCTCCTCAGAGATCCATCCTCCATCCTCGCCCATAGCTCCTCAGAGATCCCTCCTCCATCCTCGCTCATAGCTCCTCAGAGATCCCTCCTCCATCCTCGCTCATAGCTCCTCAGAGATCCATCCTCCACCCTTGGGGCAGGATTAAGAGCTTTGAGACGGCCTTCAGGAAGGAGGGCCTGATAATGACTTTCAGCCAGTGTGTGTGTGTGTGTGTGTCAGAGGTGTGAATCTTCACTGATCTCCCGATTCCATTACGATTATCAGGACAGCGATTCGATATCTCGATGCATCACGATGCGTCAAAAACATTTTTCTATTAAAGCCATATAGGATATTTGACTTGACAAACTTGCATTGTCAAGTGCAATGCCCAAGCTGCAATAAGTAACTTCAGACTGGAATGATGAAGTGTTTGGGTTCATTTCTTGATGGTAGCTACCACGAAGGTTTACCTATTTTGGATTAGTCATATACCACCCTACATTTAACCAGCCACACATACATTAACACATACATTTAACCACATTTAACATTTAACCAAATCTATTGTGCTGTATTGGAATAACTGACCCCAGACACTTCTTTAACAAAAAAGGTATTGTTTACTGAACAATAACTTAAATGTACAAATATTTAACCGTTAGATTGAATAACAAAACACAAATCACACCCTTCAAAACTGCTAACTGCAATATTTCTTAAAATTATATTACACACAACTACCCCTTTACCCATTTCTCTATCAGTTTCCACTTAAAACACTCCAGCTACACAAAATGATTCCTCCTTATAGCAGTTTCAATGTAAAACTTACTCAAACCCTATTAAACCACTGTGTTACCACACAGCCACCGATGTGGTCTGATGGTAGCTTGTGTGGACGTGAAGGACATTATCTTCAGTTAAGCAAACACACACTCGATGTTTCTCAGTGTTTTTTTTCCTCTTCTTGATTTGTGATTCTCTTCACTCTCCCGTGTCTCCGCTCAGCCGTTTTGCGTTTTGATTGTGTGTCTGTCTGTCTGTGTGCATGTCTGCCTGTCTCTGTCTGTCTGTCTGTGTTTGTGTGAAACGGGTTGGGCTACTGAGAATGTTATTTCTCATTTGAATGTTTATGCCGCGGCCGGAAAATTAACGAGCGACGTCATTGCGTTATAATCGATTATGGTGGGCCACTGCATCGGTGCAGCATCGTCAGTGTCAGCATCCCGATGCATCGATTATTTGATTAATTTCAACACCTCTAGCGTGCGTACGTGTGTGTGTGTGTGCGTACATGTGTGTGTGCATGTGTGCGTGCCATCATTGCAAAATGTGGTAGTAGAGACTCCTACTGTAGCGAACTACCACAGAGGCGGTTTTCAGTACTTCATTTTTATCTCAACAACACACCTGTAATGTTTCGTGACTGCATCTTGCATGACGCGACCCTACTGGGGCGACAACATCTGCACGCAGACACCTAACGAACATCTGGCAAAGTACTCAATCTCAACACGTTCTCATTCCCAACTCATCAAATACTGACACCTGGTCTGGACCTCCTGGCAATAATCTTTCAACGTGCAGGGTTAAACCACTTGGTTAGGAAAAGACCGTGGGTGTGGTTACAAAATGTACGTTAATGTGACATGCGGGACTCCCCCCCCCACCACCCACACACACACACACACACACACACACACACACACACACACACACACATACAACCTGACTCCTTACACAGATTTTAATACTTTAATACTACTCGTTAATGTTGTCGCTGCTCATTCTACGTCCCATACAGACGCTAAAGGGTGCACACACATACACACACACACACACACACACAGCTTTCATTTAAAACTAGAGAAAATGTTATTAGTTTCCTCACCATTAAGAGCAAATGCTGCAGCAAGAACAAATTAAAAGCAATGCTGTGTCAGTGAATATGTAGATTCTGGATCTGGTTCTGCTTCATGTGAGATTAATCTAAAAGTATTTGGCTGTGGTGGCAGAGAGTGAGAAAGGAAGGGGTAAATTCACAGGCTGGGTCTGATTTCAAGCAAAGGAAACGTGGTCCAGATTTCCAGTGAATTTCAGGACACATTTCCCACAAGTAGAGAACTTCTTACATCATTCAGAAAACATTTCTGATGCTTCAGCCAAGTTTCTCTGCAGCCAGCGTGCAGAGTGTAGAGCAGAGATGCATTGCTGTAGAGCTTTTCAAATGTACTGTATTTTGTAATTTTGGCTCTTTGAGCTGCACAAGCCGAGCACCATAGGTTCCATTATATTGGAGAGAAAGCATCAACACTGGGCAACTCACACCCAAACTATCTAGATTGATAAATAAAACTACAGGTAAGAGGAACAATATGTATTTGTGATTTTGGTGGTGAACTGTAGTGATGTAACGTTCTGTGCCGAGGCTTCGGAGCCAGTGTCGAGAAATCCCGGAAGTTTTCTGTGAAGCACGTATCGAGGCTTGTATCGTTTTGGACAAAGGACGTCATTGATGACATCCGAAGCCTCGCTGCCCGTCCATATACCACATGACGGGTTGATGAAGTTGTTGAAATCTACACCGGTTTTATTACAGGCTACATCCATGATCTACACGAGCACATTCACCGCCATCTGCCCAGTTAAACCACCGCCACTTTACAGTTTTAGAAAACTAATATTGCCCCTCCTGCTACTATTATATTATGACCAAAGGGATTGATTTACACATTTGATAGCTGCATTCCTCTTAAGACAATCTGTTTATTATACAGTTATTTTGATTATATTAAACAAAAAGAAAATACACACTGTATTGATATAAATGGATTAGGTGGAAATAGATTTTTTCTTGTTTAATTCTAAATATATATATATATATATATATATATATATATATATATATATATATATATATATATATACGTGTGTGTACGTGTGTGTGTGTACATGTACGTGTGTGTGTACGTGTGTGTGTGTGTGTGTGTGTGTGTCTGAGGCAAAGAAGCATAACAAAGAGGAAGAAGAAAGGACGGTGATGAAAAAAAGCAGAAAGATTAAGATAAAAGAAAAGGAGAAGGGGTTAGGAAACAGGAAGTCCTAAATGTTCCTGGAGATGAGTTCGGCGTCTTTCTTGATCTCTTCTTTCGACACAACCCTGTCCTTCATTTTCTGTAAAAACACAAACAGATTTTTCATATAATTAATAATCAAAACTCTGAACTAAAACGTAATTAAATTCATCTTTGGAAAAAAGGGGAGATTTCAATCAATATTATAGACAATATTACTGGTGCAAAATACAATAAAAAAACTGTCTCTGATACAGTGTATCCGAGCACATAGATCATCTGTAGTCTATATTGTTCATGTGCAAATTGGGCTGGATGTCTTTCATTTCGGCCAGATGTCCGTTACCTTCCTCTGTCTCTGTGTTGGCGTTCTAACCTCCGGCTGATTTGTGAGGACTATGGTTAACTGCTCCTCAGATCTCTGCAGGGTAAATCCAGACCTGAATCTGTCCAATCTGAGTTTTCTGTTGCACGACTAAAACTACTTTTGAACGTCCACACGTTCAACCAAAACAAGTTCCTTCCCGAGACTATTTAGCAGAGGCACCGTGGCTCCGTCCGGAGCTTAGCACCGCCCAAGACGATTGTGATTGGTTTAAAGAAATGCCAATAACCCAGAGCACTTTTTCCTCCCATCCTAGAATGCTGTGTGGACTAGTCAGACCTTCCTCCGCAGCGTTGTGGAGGAAGGTCGGGCAATGGTTAAACTAGATTACCTGTAATATATCTGCCTGTTTTACACGCTTTGACCAACAGGTGGTGTTCTGAGCAAATGACGCCTCGAGAAATGAACAGTTTGCTGGAAAGCGTCAATGCTTCATGAAGCTTAATCTCGCCATCACTAGTGAACTGTCCCTTTAACCCGCCTGGTGTCCTCCGGTCAAATTTGACCCATTTTCAAAAAGTTTCTATATCAGAAATTTGGGTTTCTTTCAACCAAATTGTCCAAAAACATAACCATTACTCTTCACAAGTAAAATAATCAGTTCACTACTTTCATTGAATTTGGGTGTGTTATTCAATTTTATAGCGTTTGAAAAAACAAAGATCAAAGAACGTTGGAAAAAACAACAAAAATGTCAAAATTAAAGTGCAGAAAAATGGATAAAAACATCGACAATAACATCAGAAATTTGTGACAAAACATTTTGAAAAAAGTGATGAAAAAGTCGAAAAAAGTGACAATTTCTTTTTTTAAGAGACAAAAACATTGCATGGTCGATGGGAAGACAACACAAGCGTTAAATAGATAATTTCTCTAAAGTAAATCAGCATGACTCATTGATTACTTTCTTTCTTCTTTCCCAGCAAAAGCTCCTCCTCTCCGTCTCTTGTGGTCGTCATAAAACATGCAGTCATTAAAGGCAGCGTTGTACAGCAGTAATTCTCACCTTTGTTCCAATGTTTTTACATAGACAATGTTACAAGCTGCAAGGCATTTTACTAACTATGTGTCTGATGTGCAGTCAGAGTCAGAGTTACTTTAAAAAATAATGGAGCGGGTTTGATATGTTTTCTGTTCCCTATCAACGGACTGTTAACGGCTGAATGAGGGGAATTACTCTCTGGAAGCTCTTTCTCATATATGTGATTTAATACCAATGGCTGCCTCCCCAGTATTAGACTAAAAGCTCATGAGACAACAGTGTAATCCCTGAACAGATTAATCAAAAATATGTTTTCCTCTTAATGTTCCTCTGAGAATCAGAAAGCTTAATCAGCCAATAAACTACAGGTTTAATGAAGCTAAATCATGTTATGTGCTTTGGCAGCTTTAAAATCAATCTTTACAGACTGTAGTTCTTAATAGTTTGGTCCACTGTGACTAATAAAAAAAATAGCGGTTCTTATAGGCTATCTTAGTCTCTATAGTCCATCATGCTGTCAAAATGGCCTTCAAATATTAAGATATCTGACAACTTCTCTGCAGAGAAAGACCTTAGGTTTGACTTCCGGCCTTTTTTATTAATGGCTCCACATCTGTAAAGACGGAGTTCCCCCAGCTGCTGCTACAACAACTTTTATATAATCTTTTAGCTCCATCTACAGGTGGAATCGTATCCAATGCTACAGACTAGCATCCACATCTGTACTACTCTGCTCAATGGTTACCAGCAGGTGGAAGAAGTATTCAGATCCTTTATTACTTCAGTAAAAGTACTAACGCCACACTGTCAAAATACTCTGTTACAAGTAAAAGTCCTGCAGGGAAAATGTTACTTACAGTAAGTAAAAGTCTGTACAGCCCAGTCTCATGGCAGTTTGTGAAATGGTCACGTTATTGAATCTATTGATTTGTGTACTGAACACGTTAATGTCGTTATTTTCGTGTGGTGAGCACACATTTTAAAGTAATGTATTTCAATGGGAAGCATATTTCGTGATCACAGCACGACTACGGTAGCGAGTAATATTGAGAAGGCGAAAATCCGCACAGGGAGGTTGGTTGTGTTGGTGGATGGGTCAAACAATACAGGACTTTCACCCCGGAGACTGGGGATTGCGTCCCGTGTGTTGTAGATCCTTTCTGCGTTATTCTCTTCCTAACCACAACTGTCCCGTTGTTGTGGCTGCCGTGTGGCATTTCATTTCCCCGTTGTTGCGTGCCACAGAGACCGTGGATCATGTCCCTGTGCTCGGGGATCGCGTCCCGTGTGTGACGGTCCGTCCCGTTGTTGTCGCCAACATGTGGCGTTTAATTTCCCCTTTGTGGCGTTTCATTTCACCGTATTTGCGTCCCCCAGAGCAGCCCAGTGTCATGGCAGTTCGTGAAATGGTCACGTTCGAAAATCGTGACCTGTACACAAATCAATAAATCAAAATAACGTGACCATTTCACGAACTGGCGTGAGACCGGGTTGGTAAGTATCATCAGGAAAATGTAAATGTTTAAAGAAACTAGTAACTAAAGCTGTAACAGATGAATGTAGTGGAGTAACTAAAGTAACTAGTAACTAAAGCTGTAACAGATTAATGTAGTGGAGTAAAAAGTACAATATTTCTCTCTGAACTGTAGCGGAGTAGAAGTAGAAAGTGGCATGAAAAGAAAAGACTCAAGTAAAGTACAAGTACCTCAACATGTGGACTGAAGTACAGTACTGGAGTATATAGTGTGTGTGTGTGTGTGTGTGTGTGTGTGTGTGTGTGTGTGTGTGTGTCTCTGTGTCTGTGTGTGTGTCTGTATGTGTGTGTGTGTGTGTGTGTGTGTATGTGTCTGTATGTGTGTGTCTGTATGTGTGTGTGTGTCTGTGTGTGTGTCTGTGTGCGTGTGTGTGTGTGTGTGTGTGTCTGTATGTGTGTGTGTGTCTGTGTGTGTGTGTCTGTATGTGTGTCTGTGTGTGTGTGTGTGTGTGTGTGTGTATGTCTGTATGTGTGTGTCTGTATGTGTGTGTGTGTGTGTGTGTGTGTGTGTGTGTGTGTGTGTGTGTGTGTGTGTGTCTGTGTGTGTGTGTGTGTGTGTGTGTGTGTGTGTGTGTGTGTGTCTGTATGTGTGTGTGTGTCTGTGTGTGTGTGTGTGTGTGTGTGTGTGTGTGTGTGTGTGTGTGTGTGTGTGTGTGTGTGTGTCCGTCCGTCCGTTTCTCCGTGTGCCTGATCGCATGTCTCGCTGTGAGAAGTCAAAACTATGAACCTACAGGACTCTATTAACTTTGCATTACAGTGCTTAGCCTACATGTTTTGGGGATGAATCTAATGTGCTGATGTTGCTGGTTGTTACATGCTACAAGGTGTAAAGGGGAATCTAACTCCATAAGGGAGTGAATACGTATAAGGTGAAAGAAAAGGACAACATAAATTTAAGTACTCCTCCATGACTCCTCCAAATCTCAGAGAACACAGATGGGAGGAGTTATATTTTGAATGTGCACAAAGTTTTCAACATGAGCAGAAATCTTCCTCAAACACATCTGAAATATTACAGTCCAGGGGTTTATTAATTCATGGGAATGATTTAATGTATAATCGAGGTCATGTGCACATTTAAGGAGGTTACTTCCCCCAAAAAAAGACGTAAAAGAGGAGGGAAGAGTAAATTATAGGCTACATGTGTGCTGACTCAGATATAATTAGAAAAGTTGATCCAAATGAGAATAAATAGATGAAAGCAATACAGAATGCCTGAGAGCCTTATTGCATTTTTTTTCTCTATGTTTTTGTCTCTTTTTTTTTTTTTAAATACATGCATACACGTCCCGGGACCGCCCTGGATATAGTCGGAGATCTTCCCTGGTAGTTTCTCCCTCACACCAGCAGGCGGCGCCATCGGACAGGACACTCAGCAGCAGGGATGTAGAGGAAGTTAAACCAAACACACCCCGTTAAGAGTTTACCTTCAAGTTTAGAACATGTAAAGGGAAAAATCAAATGTATTAAAGTACTGTTTTGAGCTCCTATACCTCTACTGTTCATCACCTCCAGACTGGACTACTGCAACAGCATTCTTTACGGACTACCAAACAAAATCACCAACAAACTCCAATACGTCCAGAACTCAGCTGCCCGCCTTCTCACCTCCACCCGCCGCCGAGACCACATCACCCCTGTTCTCCACAACGTCCGCTGGCTCCCAGTCAAACACAGGAACAACTTCAAAATACTTCTCCTCACATACAAAGCACTTAATAACCTTGCCCCTCCATACCTCTCTGACCTCCTCAGCCGCCACATTCCCGCCCGCCTCCTCAGGTCCGTCGATGCCGACACACTCAAGACCATCAGGACTAAGCATCTGGACTATGCACCCACCCTCTGGAATGCCCTCCCCGACCACATCAAACAGTCAAGCACCCTGCCATCCTTCAAACAGGCTAGGGCTGGGCATCGTTCAAAATCTTTCGATCCAGTGCCAATTTCGATACCTCAGTTTCGATGCCGGTTCCTTAACGATACTTTTTTTTCGATACCATGTGTTTTAAAATCCATTTCAACGTCAACAAAAATACATTAAACTCAAAACTTTTATATTCCACCTTAATTGTGAATCAAAATAGTTATCAAAATGAAAAAAAATTCTGGTAACACTGCTCACTCAGAGTAACATTAATAAAACTGGTTGTGCTTTTGGATAGGGGTGCGCCAGTCAGATACTTAGGATTGGTATCAATCCAAACTTTAACAATTAACTAAAAAAGAGAAACCTTTTTGCCAGAACATGAACATATTATAAATAATAAATAAATAAACAAATGCCATTGTGTACAGGCTAATATTGAACTAACTAAAATGCAAAGGAATGGAAAGAACAAAGACTTTTTAGTGCAAACTGCATAATGACACAAACCTTTACCAATAAACTTGGTGACTGCTCTGTTGTCAACATTGAACTAATGAAGAACTAACTTACGTGCAAAGGAATGTAATTGAGTTGCCTTGTTGCTGAAAGGTGCTGTAGAAGTAAAGTTGCCTTGCCTTACAACCTCAGCCTGTCAGTCAGTCACCAGGGCACAGAAACCACCGTTGTGCCTGCTTGTCTCAGAGGAAGTGTAACGTCAACAGCACCGCGACTGCTTTCGGCTCTCCATTAATATCATATCACAGCAAACGCTGTCTGCGTGAAGTTATGAAAAACTGTATCCACACTTGAAACCACTTTATCATCATCGCCGTGACTCTCTGTGACTTCAACAAAACTGCAGAGCCAACGTAGTTTACTCCGTCCGCACCTCAGTGCACACGTGTGTGTGTGTGTGTGTGTGTGTGTGTGTGTGTGTGTGTGTGTGTGTGTCGGTCGGAGCTCCGCTCTGTGTCAATATGCAGAGAGGACAGATAAGCTTGCACTTACGTGCTCAGACGCTTTTGGAACCGAAATTTGGCACCGAAAGATAAATAATTTTTCGATACTCATAGGATCCGGGTATTTTTTTCAGTGCCATAAAAGTATCAACGTTCGGTGCCCAGCCCTAAAACAGGCCCTCAAAACTCACCTCTTCTAACTTGCTTTTTCCTGTTTTTCCCAGTTTTCCCACCTCTCCTGCTTGCCTCTGCTTGTCCATGGATGTATTTTCTTTTATTTTGTCTCTTATGTAACCTTGTCTATGTACCTTGTCTGTTTCTTGTATCTATGTAATAACAACTGTAAAGCGTCATTGAGTGTTTAGAAAAGCACTATAATAATAAAATAAATGTATTATTATTATTATTATTATTATTATTATTATTATTATTACTTGAGTATTTCCATGTTCTGCTCCTTTCTACTTGTACTCCAGTACATCTCAGAGATAAATATTGTACTTTTTAATCCACTATACATTCGACTCACTGAGCAGAGGACTTCAAATGTGTGGTCGGACAGCGAGGCTCCGTCCAGACCGGCGATCAGGACCGAGGAGGAGGACAGCAGGACGCCCAGCAGCAGCAGGACATCCCAGGATGCACCGCTCGCCCTCAGCAGCCTGCAGACACACACAGAGGGGACAGGCGGAGGAAGGTCTGGCTAGTCCACACAGCATTCCTGGATCGTAGACAAACGTGCTCTGGTTTATTGGCATTTCTTTAAACCAATCACAATCATCTTGGGCGGTGCTAAGCTCCGGACGGAGCCACGGTGCCTCTGCTAAATAGTCTCAGGAAGGAACTTGTTTTGGTGGAACGTGTGTACGTTCAAAAGTAGTTTTAGTCGTGCAACAGAAAACTCAGATTGGACAGATAGTCTAGCTAGCTGTCTGGATTTACCCTGCAGAGATCTGAGGAGCAGTTAACCATAGTCCTCACAAATCAGCCGGAGGTTAGAACGCCAACACAAAGAAAGAGGAAGGGGACGGACATCTGGCCTAAAAGACATGCTTCCCGCGGAAATTCCTGCAGCACCGGAGCAATCCCGGAAGTGGAACTTTGTTTATATAGACTAGCATGTTGGATCCCAATTTGTCCGGATACTCGTTATCTTCATATTAGAGCTGCAAAGATTAATTAGGAGGCAAATATTAAATGAACCGCCAATTATTTTGATAATCGACTCATCGGTTTGAGTCATTTTTTATCAAAAACTTGTGTGATTCCAGCTTGTTAAATATGAATATTGTTCTAGATTCTTCTCTCCTCTGGGACAGCAAACTGAATATCTTTGAGTTGTGGACAAAACAAGACATTTGAGGACGTCATATTGAGCTTTTTGGGAAACACTGATCCACATTTTTCACCATTTTCTGACATTTTAGAGCACAAACAACATGATATTCAATACTCAAGTACAAAGTATGTTTCAGATTACTGTATAGATAGATAGACTTTCATTTAAGCAAGTCAATAAAAAAATGGGTTTGATGAATAAACACTGGTGTGTGTGTGTGTGTGTGTGTGTGTGTGTGTGTGTGTGTGTGTGTGTGTGTGTGTGACTGTGTGTGTGTTGTGTCTCGGACCGACCAATGGGAGCAGAGGTAGCGCTGGAGAGCCAGAGTGAACTTTTGTTAAATTTAACAAAAAGAAAAGTGGGTTATCTTGAGTTGTTGCCGTCCTGTCCTAGTACCCCCCCCGGTTATTTAATTGTTCTGTCCTCCACTCCTAGACATGAAGAGGGACATAAATAACAGGCAGTGGCGGTGCCAGAGATGTTCTTTTGCTGGTGCTTTGGGGTTGCTGGATGTTTCAGTGAGGGTGCTCTGAAATTTTGAGTTTCCCTTGACACAAATAAGCTAACGTTACACACACTCGCGCAGATGCCCACCCTCCTCCGCCGCGGTTTACTAAGCGAGCGAACGAGAGAGATTGATTTAAAGTTGCCGATACAACAGCACCATAGAACTCTGATTAGCCCACCAAACATATTTCAAATACCATGCAGCCAACAAGCCGGGTTCAAACAATCAGCACTGCAGCTCTCATACTGTTGCTCAGAAGATTAATGCAACCACCCATAGCCAAGCACACACATAAACACACACGCGCATGTATCCTCACACAGTTTTCACACTTGCACGTATGGTCAAAATAATGTAGTCATATCTGTAGTGACTAAATATATCTAAATAAGCCACTGAGGGCGAACACGTTTTCTGGGCTAAAAATAAACCAATGTCCAGTGCGCTGTATAACTTTAGATTCGGTGATCCATTTATTCACATTTCTGTAAAACACATGTTCACTGTAATGCTCTTCTACAAGACAGAGATAAGAGTAAAGTTCTTGCATGGACCCCTATCAGCTGACTCACCCACTGTGGCCTGGCTGTGCGATCCCCTGGTCTGATGTCATGTACAGCAGGGTGACCCCCTGGTCTGATGTCATGTACAGCAGGGTGACGTCTGGTCTAATGTCATGTACAGCAGGGTGACCCGTGGTCTAATGTCATGTACAGCAGGGTGACGTCTGGTCTAATGTCATGTACAGCAGGGTGACGTCTGGTCTAATGTCATGTACAGCAGGGTGACGTCTGGTCTAATGTCATGTACAGCAGGGTGACCCCCTGGTCTAATGTCATGTACAGCAGGGTGACCCCCTGGTCTAATGTCATGTACAGCAGGGTGACCCCCTGGTC